>NC_141008.1:6812881-7057881 GCF_052327205.1 Somniosus microcephalus
TTGATAGCACTGTCGATGACACCTTCCATCACTTTGCTGATGATTGAGAGTAGACTGATGGGGCTGTAATTGGCCGGATTGAGTTTAAGAACATAAGAAATAGGAGCAGGAGGAGGTCATTTGGCCCCTCGAGCCTGCTCCGCCATTCAATATGATCATGGCTGATCAGGTCTTGACTTCAACGCCACTTCCCCGTAACCCTTGACTCCCTTATCGTTCAAAAATCTGTCTATCTCCACCTTAAATATATTCAATGACCCAGCCTCCACAACTCTGGGGTAGAGAATTCCAAAGATTCACGACCCTTTGAGAAGAAATTCCTCCTCATCTCCGTTTTAAATGGGCGACCCCTTATTCTGAAGCTATGCCCCCAAGTTCTAGATTCCCCCACGAGGGGAAACATCCTCTCAGCATCTACCCTGTCAAGCCCCCTCAGCATATATGTTTCAATAAGATCCCCTCTCATTCTTCTAAACTCCAATGAGTATATCTCAACCTTTCTTCATAAGACAACCCCTTCATCTCAGGAAGCAACCTCGTGAACCTTCTCTGAACTGCCTCCAATGCAAGTATATCCTTTCTTAAATAAGGAGACCAAAACTGTATGCAGTACTCCAGGTGTGGTCTCACCAACACCCTGTACAGTTGTAACAGGACTTCCCTACTTTTATACTCCATCCCCCTTGCAATAAAGGCCAACATTCCATTTGCCAGGTATGTCCTTCATTTTGTGGACAGGACATACCTGGGCAATTTTCCACATTGTTGGGTAGATGCCAGTGTGGTAGCTGTATTGGAACAGCTTGGCTAGAAGCGTGGCTAGCTCTGGAGCACAAGTCTTCAGCAAGACAGCCGTCAAAGACAGCAGTCAAAGAACAACAACTGCAAAACCGCTAAAGTGATGTCACAACCAGGGAAGGAGCTGATCGGTAAGTAGGATCTGGTGAGTATTTCTACAGTACAGTCGTTGAAGTAAAAGTAAGGTCTCTAATTTAGAGTAAGTAGTGTGTAAAGTGAAGTAAGGTCCCTAGTGTATTTAATATTCTTTAATTTAGAGGAACTAAAGGGAGTAAATTAAGGGTAGGACATGGCAGGGCAGCTCGGCAGCATGGAGTGCTCCTCCTGTGCTATGTGGGAAGTCAGGGACACTTTCGGTGTCCAGGGCGAACACATGTGCAGGAAGTGTCTCCAGCTGCAGCTACTCGAAATCCGCGTTTCGGAGCTGGAGCTGCGACTGGAGTCACTGTGGAGCCTCCGCGAAGCTGAGATCTTCGTGGATAGCACGTTTAACGAGGTGGTCACACCGCAGGTAAAGAGTGCACAGGCAGAAAGGGAATGGGTGACTGCCAGACAGAGTAAAATGACTAGAAAGGTAGTGCAGGAGTCCCCTGTGTCCATCTCCCTCTCCAACAGATTTTCCGTTTTGGATACTGCTGGATGAGATGGTTTTTCAGGGGAATGCAGCAAGAGCCAAGTCCGTGGCACTACGTGAAGCTCAGCTGCACAGGAGGGGAGGATAAAGAGTAGGAGAGCAATAGCGATAGGGGATTCTATCGTAAGGGGAACAGATAGACGTTTCTGTGGCCGCAGATGTGACTCCAGGATGCTATGCTGCCTCCCTGGTGCCAGGGTCTAGGATGTCACTGAGCGGCTGCAGGACATTCTGAAGGGGGAGGGTGAACAGCCAGAGGTTGTGGTCCATATTGGTACCAATGACACAGGTAGAAAGAGGGACGAGGTCGTGCAAGCAGAATATAGGGAGCTAGGAAATAAATTAAAAAGCAGGACCTCAAAGGTAGTAATCTCAGGATTACTCCCAGTGCCACGTGCTAGCGAGAGCAGAAATAGGAGAATAGACCAGATGAATGTGTGGCTGGAGAGATGGTGTAGGAGGGAGGGATTTAAATTCCTGAGGCATTGGGACCGATTCTGTGGAAGGTGGGACCTGTACAAGCTGGACGGGTTACACCTCGGCAGAACCGGGACCAATATCCTCGCAGGGGGGTTTGCTAGTGCTGTTGAACTAGTTTGTCAGGGGGCTGGGAACCTAAGTGTGGGCCCAGAACAGAGAGAAACAAAGCTGGAAGTGCAAGTTAGAAAAGTAGTCAGCAAAACTAGTAGGGAGCAGAAACAAAGGTCAACAGTAAAGAAGGTCAAAGTGCAGAAAAATATTAAACAGGCAAAGTTGAAGGCACTTTATCTAAATGCACATAGCATTCGCAACAAGGTGGATGAATTAATGGCACTAATAGAAATAAATAGGTATGATGTAATTGCCATTACAGAGACATGGTTGCAGGGTAACCAAAGCTGGGAACTGAATGTTCCAGGGTATTCAACATTTAGGAAGGACAGACAAAAAGGAAAAGGAGGTGGCGTAGCGCTGTTAATAAGGGATAAGATCGGTACAGTAGAGATAAAAGATCTTGGCTTGGCAGATCGTGATATAGAACTGGAATCAGTTTGGGTGGAGCTAAGAAACAGCAAAGGGCGGAAAACATTGGTGGGAGTTGTGTATAGGCCACCAGACAGTAATGGTAATGTAGGGCACAGTATCAATCAAGAGATTAGAAGTGCATGTAACAAGGGCAATACGGTAATTATGGGGGACTTTAATCTACATATTGACTGGGCAAATCAAATTACCACTAATGGTGTGGAGGACTAATTCTTGGAATGCATGCGAGATGGTTTCCTGGATCAGCATGTGGAGGAACCAACCAGGGAACAGGCTATTCTGATCTGGTACTGTGTAATGAGAAAGGGCTAATCAATAATCTTGTAGTAAAGGGGCCTTTAGGGACAAGTGACCATAATATGATTGAATTTTACATTAAGTTTGAGAGTGATGTAGTCCAATCTGAAACTAAGGTCTTCAATCTAAACAGAGGCAACTACAAGGGTATGAGGGACAAGTTGGCCATGGTAGATTGGGAGACTACACTAAAAGGTATGAAGGTAGACATACAATAGCTAACATTCAAGAAAATAATGCATAATTTGCAACAAACATATATTCCTCGAGGGCATAGAACCCAAAAGGAAAAGTGATCCAACCATGCCTAACAAAATAAATTAAAGCTAGTATTAAGTCAAAGGAGGAAGCTTATAAAGTTGCCAGAAAAAGCAGTCAGCCTGAGGATTGGGATCTTTTTAGAAATCAGCAAAGGGGGACCAAGAAATTGATAAAGAAAGGGAAAATGGAATATGAGCACAAACTAGCGAAAAATATAAAAACAGATTGTAAAAGCTTCTATTGGTATGTGAAAAGGAAAAGACTGGCGAAGGTAAATGTAGATCCTTTACAGTCACAGATGGGAGAATTTATAATGGGGAATGAGGAAATAGCAAAGAAATTAAATAAATAATTTGTTTCTGTCTTCACGGAGGAAGACACAAAAAACCTCCCAGAAATACGAGAAAACCAAGGGTGTGGCGCGAATGAGGAACTTAAAGAAATTATTATTAGTAAAAAAAACAGTACTAGCAAAATTAATGGGACTAAAAGTCAATATATCCCAAGGACCGGATGACCTACATCCTCAGGTTTTGAAAGAGGTGGCCATTGGGATAGTCATCTTCCAAAATTCTATAGATTCTGGAACGGTTCCTGCAGATTGGAGGATAGCAAATGTAACCCCGCTATTTAAGAAAGGAGGGAGAGAGAAAATGGGGCACTACAGACCTGTTAGCCTCATATCAGTAGTTGGGAAAATGCTGGAATCTATTATAAAGGATGCAATAACTGGGCACTTAGAAACTAATAGTAAGATTGGGCAGAGTCAACATGGATTTATGAAAGGGAAATCCTGTTTGACAAACCTATTGGAGTTCTTTGAGGATGTAACTAGTGGAGCAGACAAAGGGGAACTGGTAGATGTGGTGTATTTGGATTTTCAGAAGGCCTTCGATAAGGTCCCACACAAGAGGTTGGTGAATTGGGGGTAATATACTAGTATGGACTGAGAATTGGTTAACAGACAGAAAACAAAGAGTAGGGATAAACGGGTCTTTTTCAGGATGGCAGGGTGTGACTGGTGGGGTACGGCAAGGATCGGTGCTTGGGCCCCAGCTATTCACAATCTATATCAATGATTTGGATGAGGGGACTAAATGTAGCATTTCCAAATTTGCTGATGACACAAAGCTAGGTGGCAGTGTCAGTTGCGAAGAGGATGTGAACAGGCTTCAAGGGGATCTCGACAGGCTCAGTGAGTGGGCGGGAACATGGCAGGTGGATAAATGTGAAGTTATCCACTTTGGTAGAAAAAACAGAAAGGCAGAGTATTTCCTAAATGGTGAAAGATTGGGGAATGCAGATGCTCAAAGAGACCTGGGTGTCCTTGTACATGAGTCACTGAAAGTGAATTTGCAGGTGCAGCAAGCCATTAGGAAGGCAAATGGTATGTTGGCCTTCATTACAAGAGGATTTGAGTACAGGAGTAAAGAAGTCTTACTCCAATTATATAGGGCCTTGGTGAGACCACACCTGGAGTACTGTGTACAATTTTGGTCTCCTTACCTAAGGAAGGATATACTTGCCATAGAGGAAGTGCAACGAAGGTTCACGAGATTGATTCCTGGGATGGCGGGACTGTCGTATGAGAAGAGATTGAGTAAACTAGGCCTGTATTCTCTTGAATTCAGAAGAATGAGAGGGGATCTCATTGAAGCATACATATTTATTACAGGGCTTGATAGGGTGGATGCTGGAAGAATGTTTCCCTTGGCTGGGGAGTCTAGAACCAGGGGCCACAGCCTCAGGATAAAGGGTAGGCCATTCAGGACTGAGATGAGAAGAAATTTCTTCACACAGAGGGTGGTGAATCTTTGGACTTCTCTACCCCAGAGGGCTGTGGCGGCTCAGTCATTGGGTATATTCAAAACTGATGTCAATAGATTTCTGACTAGTAAGGGCATCAAGTGATATGGCGATCGGGCCGGTGAATGGAGTTGAGGCAGAAGATCAGCCATGATCTCATTGAATGGCGAAGCAGGCTCGAAGGGCCGAATGGCCTCTTCCTGCTCCTATTTCTTATGTTCTTATGATGTTGTCGGGGCCCATACCCTTTGCCATATCCAGTGCACTGAGCCATTTCTTGATATCACGTGGAGTGAATTGAATTGGCTGAACACTGGCTTCTGCGATGGTGGGGACCTCAGGAGGAGGCCGATATGGATCGTCCACTCGGCACTTCTGGCTGAAGGTGGTTGCAAACGCTGGCCGCACAGCTCAGAGGGAACGTTGCTTGCGGAGTCTCACAGCAGTCCAGCAATCTGTGCTCTAATAGATGACTAGGAATGCCGAGAGGCCACCCTGGGGGAGTGGCATTGGCTCCGTGGAGCAAGAACCTGCTGTCCTCTCAGGATGATAGCATTTGTACTTCCACCACTGCCACTCCGCCAGTGCCATTGCTGTTGCCTGTCAGCCCGCCAGCCCAGACAGCTGCCGCCCATGTCGAGATGGTGCAGTCTGCAGCCGGGCCTTCTAGACCCAGGGCTGCTCGAGATCATCCTGCAAGGCCATCTGCAGTCTCTCCCACTGAAAGTCAGCAGCCTTCCAACAGCCTTGCCGCAGCCACTTCATAGGAGCACTAAAATAGGCAAAGGAACACGAAAAACAGACACTAAGGAATTCGGTATCGCCCCATTTGGGGCGCTAATTTTTGAAATGATGAAAAAGGAGCGCCAGGCGCTAAGGATTCTGAGCTCCTAAATTGGCTGTTAGCGCTCCAGGAAAGACCGAGCGCTAACTCGAGCGCTAATGACCTCAGTAGGGTGCTACGGGGTGCTACCAACAGATCGATAATGAATTTCAGGTGCAATGCAATCGGGAATGATCCTTCACACTGGCTCCTTCCAGCTCTTAAAGGGGAGGTTGCATCATTGTGTAGATCCTCATTATCAGCAGTGCTGGCTGTGAAGGCGACCTGCAACCAACTCAATCCCCTGATCGTGATGGCTGATCCCACTCCCAGGGAGAGAGCTCGCCGTTTCACGGACAAGGCATTGGTCGCGGGAGTGGAGCGAAGGAGGGCCGTGCTGTTCCTGGACACTGGAAGGAGGCCATTGCCCCAGGCCTTCAGGGCAATGTGGAGGGAAGTGGCCCAGGAGGGCTCGGCCAGTATTGTGGTCGTACACAGCCTGACACAGTGACGGAAGAAATTCAACGGCCTCACTCGGGTGGTCAAGGTGAGTACGTGCTTCAACAGGTCCTACATACCAGCAGCTGAACCTCAGTCTGCACACACAAACCACCACACCCCCACCACACCCCCACCAAGCATCTGCACCTACTCAAACTCACATCCACATCTCACGCCTTGCCTACAATCACAGCTATTCAACTACGGCAGGCATATCTCCCCAAAGCATAGCTGGACTGTGACTCACACACATTCATTTCTCTTGCAGGCCAAGATGGCGCACAATGGGAGGAAGCAGCAGAGAACAGGCGGGGGTGATGCACATCTCCAGCAGCTCTCAGACCTGGAGGAGCGAATGCTGCGACTCATGGGCAGCAGGTGGTGGACGACGTGGCCATCGGTGACGTCGACCCCGTTGGGGGCAACAACAGTATGTTCATCCCCTCTCCTCTCTCATCCCACTTCCCCCTCACACCACAAGCCTTTCCCACTTTCCAACTCCTGATACTGTCTGCATTCCTTGCTCCCTTCCTGCCCCCCTGCCCTCACCTGAACGTGAGTCTTGTGCCTTTATGCTTTCAGAGAATCAGCAACCAGCTGACCAGCCTGTCCCTGAGCCTCCCTGTGAGAGTGAGGAAGGAGAAGAAGAGGAGGAGCAAATCATTGCATCTCTCACCCGCAGGCACCACCTCAGACACTGGCACTACGCGATCTTTAGAGGCAAGTTTAGTAGAGGGGTCTGCACTGGGTGATGCTCCAGGGATGAGCGGGCTGCAGCAAGGCCAGGGGGAAAGGGTAGCTCGGGTGCCATCTCCCTGGAGGGCGAGTTCATGCGTGAGTTCTGCTGCACAGGACTCAGATGAGGACCTCGAAGGGGAGGCATTCACAAGAAGGGTGATGGGCACGCACTCCGAGATGATAGGTGCAATGCCAAGGGTGCCCGAGAGCCTCTCAGCAATGGTAAGGAGCGTGGAGGAGTCAGCCTTCAACATTGCACAGAGCTCTGCGCACACCATGCAGCCCATCATTTCCGCTCTGCTGAGGATGAGGTTGGGGTTATTTTCCTCAGAGCAGAGAAGGCTGAGGGGAGACCTGATTGAGGTGTACAAAATTATGAGGGGCATAGATAGGGTAGATAGAAAGGAACTTTTCACCTTAGTAGAGCGGTCAATAACAAGGGGGCACAGTTTCAAGGTAAGGGGCAGGAGGTTTAGAGGGGATTTCAGGAAAAACGTTTTCACCCAAAGGGTGGTTGGAATCTGGAACTCACTGCCTGAAAGGGTGGTAGAGGCAGGAACCCTCACAACATTCAAGAAGCATTTAGATGAGCACTTGAAACGCCATAGCATACAAGGCTACGGACCAAGTGCTGGAAAATGGGATTAGAATAGATAGGGCTTGATGGCCGGTGCAGACACGATGGGCCGAAGGGCCTCTTTCTGTGCGGTATGACTCTATGATGGTGGACTCCCAGAGAGACCGTGCAGATCTAGACGTCATGACGTGTGTCATGGGCGATGTGGCAGCTTCCATTGCAGCACAGGCGGAAGCGACGCAACGTCTTGGTGTTGTAATGCAGACAATGGTTGGTTGCATCGATTCTCAGACTGCTCTCATGCAGTCTCAGCTTGATGCGACCAAGCTTTGACTGCTGCCATCATCGCTGGGTGCACCACAGTCCACTGGGGATCTACGGTGTCGCAGCAGGCCAGCAATCTGTGCTCCAGCAGATTGGTAGGGATGCTGAGGTGCTGCCCCGGGGGGGTGGGAGTGGGTCAGTGGAGCAGGAACGTGCTGTCCTCTCTCAGGATGACAGCATTCCTGATCCCACCACTGGCACTCCGCCGTTACATTTGCCGCTGCCTGTCATGCAGCCAGGCCAGACTGCTGCTGCCCTTCTTGTGGTGTTGCAGTGTACAGCCGGGCCTTCCAGACCCAGAGCTGGTCGAGGGCGTCCTGCAAGGCCATCTGTAGTCTCTGGCACCAACACTCAGCAGATTTCCACCATCCCTGCTGCAGTCACTGGGGAGACACTATGTAGGAGCAGCAGATTACGAAAAGGCACTGTAAAGAGGGGAAGTAAGGGTTTGCACAAGGGCGATTAGTTCATTTTGTCGTTGTATTTATGTGGTTACTGATTTTGGATAAATTTATTATTGCAATGTTGCAGAAATGGTGATGTGTCTCATTTCAGCTTTGGGGTGTGGCATGGAATGAGAAATTGATGGAATGATGCGGACGTGCTGAGCAATCGGGAAGTGGCCTCGAAATCATTGGAACCGAAGTCTGATGAGGCGGTCACGGTCCCTTACACAAGGCCGATGGAGTGGCTGGTTCTTCCGTCGCTGCTCCTGTTCCTCCTCGTCCTCTTCCTCGCCCTCGTCCTCGTCCTCTTTGTGTCTATCTTCCTCTTCCTGAGGTGGTGCGGCTATACTTGGTGGCAATGGCTGGGCCCACATGATGGCCAAGTTGTGCAGCGTGCAGCAGACGATGACGAAATGGGACACCTGCTCCGGCGATTACTGGAGGGCTCCTCCCGAACGGTCAAGGCAGCGGAACTGTAGCTTGAGCACTCCGATGGTCTGCTCGATGATGTTCCTGGTGGCAGCATGACTCTCATTGTGTGAATGCTGGGCACGAGTGTTGGGGTTGCGGAGGGGAGTCATGAGCCAGGTGGAGAGCAGCTAGTCCTTGTCTCCCAGCAGCCAGCCTAGAGCTTGATGTGGTGGCTGGAACAGAGCTGGCACACTGGTCTGGTGCAGGATGAAGGCATCGTGGCTGCTGCCAGGATAGCGGACATTGACGGTGTGGATTCGCTGTGTGTGGTCGCACACCAACTGCACATTAAGTGAGTGGTAGCCTTTGCGGTTATGGAATACCTCAGGATTGTTATATGGTGCCTGCAAAGCGACGTGGGCGCAGTTAATGGCGCCCTGCACCATGGGGAATCCCGCTATCCTGGCAAAGCCACATGCACGCTCGCGCTGCTTCTCTCTGGTCATGGGGAAGGAAATGTAGTCCCTTCTCCTCCTGTAGAGAGCATCTGTGACCTCGCGGATGCAGCAATGGACAGCGAACTGCGATATGTTAGATATGTCTCCTGTTGCACACTGGAATGATCCGCTGGCGTAGAAATTGAGGACGACGGTGACCTTGACTGTCACTGAGAGTGCCGCCTTCGTCCTGATCTGAGGCTTGAGGTCTGGCTACAGGAAGTGGCAGAGTTCTGTGACCATGTTCTTGGTGAAGCGGAGCCTTCTAAGACACTGTTCCTCAGTGAAACTGATGTAGGAGAAATGCTGCCGGAATACCCTGGGAGGAAAAGTCCTCCTCTTGAGAGCCCTGTTGGCCCTTCTCCCTCCGGCCACATTTGGAAAACTTACTCTCTGCCTCCGCTGCCTCCGACCTTGACGCTGGAGGGCGAGGTCCAGTGCCAGTACAGCCCCCATTGAAGTATGGAAATGTTGCACTTTCAAATCTCACCTAACTGAAACGGAATAATTTTTCTGAGGCAGAAGACTCCTTCAAGTGAAAAACGCTGAAATTGCTCAGAATGCCTGTTTGCCTATGTCAAAGTGACAAGGCAGGATTCTTTGCCGATTTAAAATAAACCGGAAGTTGACGCCTTTATATGTCGCTCCTCCAGCGCTCCTCCGATTGCAGACCGCCTCCTCTACCTGTCGTTGCTAATGGCAGGCACTCAGGCAGGGGGCGAGAGTGAATTTCAGAGCCGGGGCGTTGGGCAGCCAGATGAGGTCATGATCTCCGGCCGCAGGAGGTCGTGACGCTAGTGGTTACTGCCGCCGCAAATCTCCGCGTCAATTTTGCAGGCGTCGGTACTATCGCCACGGCCGGTCGCAAAACTGGTAGTGGCGCTAATGGAGGCGCTAAGGGACCGAATTTCTCCCCGTAAGGGAATGCACAAGGGTGATTAGATGACTTTGTAATGTAATATTGGAATTAATCATGTATGAATTTTATTTGGAATGTTTGTTTTGTGGTGGCTTTCATTTCAGCATTGTGCCCAAGATTACGCTGTGATGTTCCGTGACAGAGAAATGGTAAGGAGAGGAAGTGTTGAGCAATGGGGATCTGGGGTTTCATGCACAGGAACCAGAGTCTGATGATGCGTTTACAGACAGTCCATCCGGAATGGGGATTTGCAGGCTGCCTCTTGCCTTCCTCCTCCTCCACTTCCTGAGGTGGTCGTAAAACCTGTGGTGGCAAGGGCTGCGCCCTCATGATGGCCAAGTTGTGGAGGATGCACCACGAATTGGCACACCCGCTCCGGTGAGTCTGGAGGGCTCCTCCCGAGTGGTCAAGGCAGCGGAACCGTTGCTTCAGCACTCCAGTGGTCTGCTCGATGATGTTCCTGGTGGCAGCATGGCTGTCATTATGAGTGTTGGCCACGAGTGGTGGGTTGCAGAGGGGAATCATGAGCCAGGTGTAGAGCGGATAGCCCTTGTCCCGAGCAGCCACCCTCGGGTTCGATGTGGTGGCAGCAAGACTGATGCAGGATGAAGGCATCATGACTGCTGTCAGGATACCGGGCATTCACCAACATGGTGTGCTGGACGTGGTTGCACACTAATTGCACATTAAGTGAGTGAAGCCTTTGCGGTTACAGGATGTGGTGTATGTGCCTTTAAGAACCCCTGTGTACTGTAATGCCGGTAATTGCCACTCGGGCTATATAAGCCTGTATAGTGTCTTGTATCTGTTAGTTCACCTCCAGACTTTGTCCAGTAAACACCTGTAAACCAACTCCTGCATTCCGTGTCTCCATTAACACACGGACACAACAGTGGCGACGAATTGGAAACGGACTTACCTGCAATTTGGCAGCACCTCAAGGAGATCGATTCCTCAGACGAAGGAAGGGAAAAAAAAAAGAAAAAACTGTGGTTTCACCAGCTAGCCGGGCTGGTGGCAGGTACTGCAATAATCCTTCCTGGGCGGCGGGCTGGGGCTCGATCGGCTGGCTCTACAGCGGGGCCAAGCAGTGAAGGCGCAAGCAAACAGAGACGAAAGGTGGAGCACTCGGGAGACAGCCAGCTCTGCAAAGCAGGTCAGCGCTCGGACCACGCAGAGGGCGGGGAAAGTCCCAGAGAGTCCGGCGGGAACAAGTCTCCGACTATTAAAAATATTTGTATAAATAAAAACCGCGGAGAACAGCGTTGTCAGCAGCAACAGCGGCGGGAAAGCACGGGAGGCGCCATTTTTTTTTCTGCAAGGAAGAAAGGAAAGCGCGGGAGGCGCCATTTTTTTTCAGGATGCCTAAGACTGGCAATATTACTACTTTCGATAGTAATGTAGAGGATTGGGCCACATATGTGGAAAGAGTAGAAGTATATTGCACAGCAAATGAAATAAAGGATGATAAAAAGGCATCGGTACTTCTAAATCTAATGGGCGCAAGGACATACAGGCTGTTACGAAACTTAATCACTCCAGCCAAACCGATGGACAAGAATTTTAAGGAGATTGTTGATACCCTACACTGCCAATTCGGGGCAGGACTGGCAGATTCTCTACGAGACAAATTCGTCTGCGGTCTCTTAAGTGAAGGAACACAAAAAAAGCTACTTTCTGAGAAAGATTTGACACTGGACAAGGCTTTCAGTGTGTCTGTATCATACGAAGCAGCGGCGGGAGGAGCTGCAGAGATACAGCGAAAGCCACAGGACTTCGTCACCCATGAAATGACACGGGGTTTCGAGAGATGTTATCGCTGCGGCAGATCCACCTATGACCAGAGGGACTGCTGGTTCAAGGACAAAGCATGCAGGCAATGCGGAAAGATGGGACACATTACACGTGTATGCCGATCTGGAAACAAAAAATCCACTGACAGAAAAAAAATCAATAAGGAAAAGTACAGAAGGGTACAAATGATGACGGACAGTAGCTCCGAAGACCAGAAGAGCGATAGCGACTCTGGAAACAAGAGACTAAGCTCTCTCAAATTACATAATGCAATTGCCAAAGAAGATTACCAGACCATTTGGGTTACCCTCACGATAGCGGGGTCCCCAGTTAAAATGGAGCTAGATACAGGATCAGCTCTGACCGTCATAAATAGACGGGATTACGAGCGGCTATTTCCGCATATACCTTTGAAAGACACATCCATTATCTTGAAAACATATACGGGGCAGAAAGTATACCCCAAAGGGAAAATAAAGGTGCCTGTTGTATACAACGGCAAGGAAATACAGAAGTTGTATTTATACGTTCTGCAAGATGGTGGTCCACCGCTGTTGGGACGTGAATGGATCAGGAAGATACGTTTGGACTGGCACTCCATTCAGGCACTGACGGTGACCAGTAAGAAAAAAAATGATGATGACATCATACCTGAACGATTAAAAGACATCTTGGCCAACGCCAAAGAAGTGTTCCAACAGGAACTAGGAACCTTGAAAGGCGTCACCGCCTCAATAAAGGTGGAAGATGCGGCAATTCCCAAGTTTTTTAAGGCAAGGCCGGTGCCATACGCAATTCGTCCAGCAGTCGAGGCAGAGCTGGAGAATTTGGAAAGGACAGGCGTGTTATCCAAGATAGATTGGAGCGAGTGGGCAACACCCATCGTCCCGGTCATGAAGAAAACTTTGAATAATGATAAATCTGAAGAACAGAGAAAAATTCGCATCTGTGGGGACTTCAAGGTGACTGTAAACCCGGTCCTTCACATGGTACAGTATCCTCTTCCGAGGATAGAAGATATTTTCGCCTCACTATCCGGAGGGAAACGTTTCACAAAAATTGACTTGGTACAGGCATATCTACAGATGGAGGTTGAGGAGGCCTCTAAAAAGTATCTCACAATAAACACACACAAAGGCCTGTACCAGTACAATCGACCGGTTTTTGGAACAGCATCAGCTCCAGCTATCTGGCAAAGAGCTATGGAACAAGTCCTGCAAGGGATTCCTGGGACTCAATGCTACCTAGACGACATCCTTGTAACAGGAGAAAACGACAACGAACACCTTGCCAATTTGGAGAAGGTGCTCACTAGGCTGAGAGAACGGGGCCTACGAGAAAACCGCCCCAAGTGTGAATTTTTCCAGAAACAAATATCATATTGTGGCCACATAATTAATGAAGAAGGGTTGCATAAGTCCCCTGAGAAAATTGAAGCTGTCATAAAAGCACCAGCACCTGAAAATGTCTCACAATTAAGGTCGTTCCTGGGATTGATAAATTACTATCATAAATTTTTACCAAACTTGTCAACTGTTCTGCACCCTCTTAACGAACTGCTACAAACGGGAGTAATTTGGGAATGGAGTGAGGACTGTAAACGTGTCTTCCATAAATGTAAAGGCTTGATCACGTCCAAGGAAGTTTTGGCTCATTACAACCCATCACTGCCAATCAGACTGGCGTGCGATGCATCCCCTTATGGCGTAGGAGCGGTATTATCACATAGATTCCCTGATGGCTCGGAACGGCCGATAGCTTTTGCGTCACGCTCATTGAACTCAGCTGAGCGTAACTATGCCCAGATTGACAGGGAAGCACTCAGCCTGGTATGGGGAGTGAAGAAATTCAACCATTACCTACACGGACAAAAATTTACCTTGTTGACTGACCATCAACCCCTCGTCTCCATATTCAACCCTAAAAAGGGCGTTCCCATTATGACAGCACAAAGGCTACAGAGGTGGTCCCTTTTCCTAGGGGCACACCGATATGACATAGAATACAAAGGATCAAAACAGCATGGAAATGCTGACGGTTTATCGCGTCTACCGTTGCCAACGGTAGAAGAGGCACCTACAGGGGACCCAGTGGAAATGTTCCACTCTACCATAGTAGAATGTCTACCAGCAACAAATTCTGCCATTGAAAAGGAAACGAGAAATGACCTGATTCTCTCACGAGTCTACGATTTAACGGTGAAGGGATGGCCAGCACATAGCGAACCACTGTTGCCAGCATTCTCGCAAAGAAGGGAACAGCTGTCAGTGTGCCGAGGAACCTTGATGTGTGGATCCAGAGTGGTGATTCCACCCAAACTCCAGGATAAAGTGCTAAAGGAGCTTCACGAGGGGCATCTGGGTGGAGTGAAAATGAAGAACCTAGCCAGAGCGTTTGTGTGGTGGCCAGGTATCGATGGAGACATCGAAGAAATGACCAAGGGCTGTCTAGGATGCCAGAAGGTCCAAAACGCCCCACCACAAGCCCCTCTACATCCATGGGAGTGGCCCTCATCTCCATGGCAAAGGGTACACATCGACTTTGCTGGTCCATTTATGGACTCAATGTTCTTAATCGCGGTTGATGCACACTCCAAGTGGCCGGAGGTAATAAAGATGTCCTCCACCACCACGGAAAAAACCATCACAGTATTAAGGACCATATTTGCCAGGAATGGGCTGCCTGAACAGATCTGTTCTGATAATGGACCACAATTTGTGTCCGAAGAATTCAGGAAGTTCTTAAAAAACAATGGGGTTAAGCACTGTACGTCCGCCCCATACCATCCCGCCACCAATGGATTGGCTGAAAGGTTTGTCCAGACCTTCAAGAAGACCATAAAGGCCATGGGTAATGAAGACATAAATCTACAGCATAAGGTAGATAACTTCTTGTTTGCATACAGGAATTCAACACATATGGTTACAAACCAGACTCCCGCCATGATGTTTTTCAATAGAAGACTAAGATGCCGGCTGGATTTGATCAAGCCAAACATCAGAAGGGACGTAGAGAACCGACAATTTCAAGGCATGAATGAAAGGCCAACTAGAACCTTCCAGATAGGTCAACAAGTTTTGGCCCGGGACTACCGTACTGAGAAATGGCAGCCTGGAACTATTTGCACACGACTAGGACCGCTGATGTATACCATGGACATTGGAGAAAGCATAATAAGGTGCCATGCTGACCAGATCATACAGTCCTCCAAAAAGGGACAACCTACACCACAACTCTATACACCTGATGATGAAGCAGAGATACCCATAGTATCTACCTCCGATCCGGTGATGCTAGAACCAGATGAACCTGACACTGGCATTCCAGCCGAATCGAGCTTGCCAAAAGAACCTACTACACCACCGAAAACTACTACTCCACCGAGGCGTTATCCGGACCGAGTCAGGAAGCCTCCAGAGAGACTGACTTATAATTGATTAACTGCAGCAATATGTAGATTATTGTTCTTGTAACATGTTAAATAACAATTACTTAAAATGTTATGTACTGGTTGTCTAAAAGGGGAGGAATTGTGGTGTATGTGCCTTTAAGAACCCCTGTGTACTGTAATGTCGGTGATGGCCACTCGGGCTATATAAGCCTGTATAGTGTCTTGTATCTGTTAGTTCACCTCCAGACTTTGTCCAGTAAACACCTGTAAACCAACTCCTGCATTCCGTGTCTCCATTAACACACGGACACAACACAGGACATCTCCACATTGATATGCGGCGCCCACAAAGCCACATGTGTGCAGTCGATGGCACCCTGCACCAACCATGGGGAAGCCCGATATCCTGGCAAAGCCACATGCGCACTCCTCCTGCTTCTCTCTCTTTAGAGAGAAGACAATGAAGTCCCTTCTCCTGGACTACAGAGCCTCTGTGACCTCCTGGATGCAGCAATGGATGGCGAATTGCGAGATGTTAGCTATGTCGCCTGTTCCAGCCTGGAAGGATCCGCTGGTGAAAAAATTCAGGGCCACAGTCACCTTGGGGGCCACTAGGAGAGCCATCATCGCCCTGCTCTGAGGCTGCAGATCTGGTTCCAAGAGGTGGCAGAGTTCTGTGACCACCTCCTTGGTGAAGCTGAACCGCCGAACACACTGCTCCTCGCTTAGGTGCAGGTTGGAGAAGTGCTCCCTGAAGACCCTAGGTGGGTAAGGCTTTCTGCTGAGAGTCCTCCTTCCCCCTCCTCCCTCTGTGAGTGGCTTGTCTTTGCTGCCTCTGCTCCATCTCCCTGTCATGCTGCAACTAGAGCACCCATGACTGGGAGCAAGTGGTGCAGTGGTGTACTCAGAGGCCTTCTGGTAACAGGCAGTGCCTTCCCAATGTCCAGCAGCACTCCTTGCACACTTTAACAACGTTAGAAATGTCTTCCAGCAAGCCAGTATTGATATAAACTCTGCAAGAGTCAGTACAACAGAAATAAGCAACTAATCTGCAAGTTGGATGGATCCTTTTTAAATAGCGCTGGTGAGGGGTCCCTCATGTAGCTGAACACACGTTTAGCTTTGCGTGTTTAGGAGAGGGCGCTGTTTGGAGCGGCGATATCCAAAATGGCAGGTCATGCATCAAATCAGTATTGCATGCTGACTGACGTCACAATCTGCCTACTCTGCATACTGCCGGCGTACGTATGCCCCGCTGCGCTATCGCCCTCACCAAGATGACAAACAGCTGTGCCGGAAGCGAGGTGGCCGTCAGTCTTTTTCCAAAACCGGCGTTAACTACCAGTGCTAAGGTGCCGGATTTCGTGGCCATATTGTTTAAAGCAAGCATGACAACCTACGGATGTGGGGATGCATATTCTGCTTGTTATTTTGTATTATTACAGGAGGATAATTTGCACTGATTCCTGTCTGTGAAGTAAAGAAGCTTAATGATTGCCAAGTGCTCCTCAGTCCATCATTGATTGGAGAGGATCACATAGGCACAAAAGTGAACAACTCACATTTCCAGTTCTGATCTCAAGCTGGCCCTATTATTACACTCACGGGTTACGCTATCATATAGTTAGACATTGGGCAGTACGGGCACACTGCTGAATGTAAGATGCTCAGACCGCTTGTGGGACGGGCCAGCACCCTAGAGAATATCTGAGGCAAGACCTGAATTTGTAACACCTGGTTAAACTCAATCCTGAACTGAGCTTCAAAGCCCACATCACCAAGATAGCTTACTTCCACCTTCACAATAGTACCCATCTACTTACCCAGCTCACTCCTACTACCACCAAAACCTTTGCCACCTTCAGAATTGATTTTTTCAATGCTTTCCTCATTGAAATGCTCAGCTCTACCTCGCCTAAACTTCACCTCTTCTTAACCTCTGCCCCTTGAATCCTATCCTGTACTAAGTCCAGTACTCCTATCATCCCCATCCTCACTGATCTCCATGGGCTCCTCATCCCCAGCCCATCAACTTTAAGACTCTCGATTTCCTTTTCAAATCCCTCTGTAGAATCATGGAATGGTTACAGCACAGAAGGAGGCTATTCAGCCCGTCGAGCCGATGCCGGCTCTCTGCAAGAGCACCGCGGCTAGTCCCACACTCCCGCCCTTTCCCCGTAGCCCTGCAAATTCTTTTCTTTCACCTACTTATTCAATTCCCCTTTGAAAGCCATGATTGAATCTGCCTCCACCACCTTTTCAGGCAGTGCATTCCAGATTCTAACCACTCGCTGCGTAGAAAAGTTTTTCCTCATGTCGCCTTTGGTTCTCCTGCCAATCACCTTAAATCTGTGTCCTCTGGCTCTCAACCCTTCCACCAATGGAAACAGTTTCTCTCTATCTACTCTCTCTAGACCCTTCATGATTTTGAACACCTCTATCAAATCTCTTCTCAAACTTCTCTGCTCTAAGGAGAACAACCCCAGCTTCTCCAGTCTATCCACGTAACTGAAGTCCCTCATCCCTGGAGCCATTCTTGTAAATCTTTTCTGCACCCTCTCTAAGGCTTTCACATCCTTCCTCCACAATACTCCAGTTGAGGCCGAACCAGAGTTTTATAAAGGTTCATCATAACTTCCTTGCTTTTGTACTCTATGCCTCTATTTATGAAGCCCAGGATCCCGTATGCTTTTTTAACCACTTTCTCAACCTGCCCTGCCACCTTCAACGATTTATGCACATATACCCCCAGGTCTCTGTTCATGCACCCCCTTTCGAATTGTACGCTTTAGTTTATGATGGCCCAGAAATTCCGGGCACAACGCGTGAGTAAGGACGGGGTACTCACGCGTGTGCCCGGAGGAATTGCCGGTTTTCAGCATGCACAGCGCATGCGCTGAAAACCGGCATTTCCTGTCCTCTGACCCAAGGGGTTAAGAGGCAGAACGCGTGCGACTGCACAGGCAGCGCGTGCGCAGTGAAATTCCTGTTTTTTTCAGAGTTGCCCGAGTGTAAAGGCCTCTGGTCTTTACGCGTGGAAAAACCAGACGTAAGTATTTAGTTTTTCAGGTAAGTGGGCTTTTAGTACAATGTAGACATTTTTTTTCCACAGGTTTGTTATTTTTAAAGAATTTACAGTAAGGTAAGTTTAGTTTTAGACGCTATTTTTAAAAAATTTATTTTTTTCAAAAAATTGATTAATTGTTTAAAACATTTTTTAAAACTTATTTATAGTTAATATAATCAGTGGGATGTTTTTTAAAATGTTATTTAAAGTTAAAGTAGTGTTTTGGCAGCCCATACTTTTCATGGGTTTGACAGCTCTTCCTGTCAAACTCATGAATGAGTTTCCCCTCCCCTGATTGGTTGTACAGTGCTCACCTGATCCCAGCCAGCACATCGCACTAACTACGCCGCTGGATCAGGTTAGCACATCGCGCCGACAGCTGAACCGGGCCTGTGACAGGAAATGCAAGCAGGCCCGGGCTTCAGATGTCGGCGCGCAGGGTGAGTGCACATCGGGGGCTTGCACGCGCGGCAAGCACCCGATCCTAATTTCAGGGCCATCGCCTCTCATTCTTCCTACCAAAATGTATCACTTCGCACTTTTCTGCGTTAAATTTCATCTGCCATGTGTCCGCCCATTCCACCAGCCTGTCTATGTCCTCTTGAAGTCTATCACTATCCTCCTCACTGTTCACTATACTTCCAAGTTTTGTGTCATCTACAAATTTTGAAATTGTGCCCTGTACACCCAAGTCCAAGTCATTAATATATATCAAGAAAAGCAGTGGTCCTAGTACTGACCCCTGGGGAACACCACTGTATACCTTCCTCCAGTCTGAAAAACAACCATTCACCGTAGCTTCACTCTTCCTTACCTCTACAATCTCTCTAACCCTACACACACGCTGCCCTTCTAACTCTGCGCAACCTCCCACTGTACCACGTTCATCCACATTCGAGATGGACAGTCAGCATTCTGGATACCTGTGTCCACATGTCTGTATGTACGGGTGAAAGTCAGTGTGGTCCAGGTCTTGCTCCCGCCCTCTCTCACTCCCACCCCACTATGCTGCTCCAGGGTGCTCCAAACTCAGTCCTGTTACTGTCAGTTAGAGCAACTCACTGGCTAGGAATTCCCACCCACAGTATGCAGCCATACTCAATCCCGTCACTATACAACATACAAAAGTAAAATACTGCGGATGCTGGAAATCTGAAATAAAATCAGAAAATGCTAGAAAAACTCAGCAGGTCAGGCAGCATCTGTGGAGAGAGAAACAGAGTTAACGTTTCAGGTCGATATCAATGGGAGCCGCAGGGCAATGATGATATGGAGGAGAGCCCAAAGAAGGGCGAATCCAGGAGGAACATTGACAGGAGACTACAGGAGTGGGGGGAAGGGATGTCGGAGCAGCGTGTCAGCACGGACTGGGGGAAAGGAGAGTGTCCGATCCTTCTGCAAATTGTAGCTGTGTGGACTGTAGCTGTGTGGGCTGTATCTGTGTGGATTGTAACTGTGTGGACTGTAACTGTGGACTGTATCTGTGTGGACTGTAGCTGTGACTGTATCTGTGTGGATTGTAACTGACTAACTGTGGACTGTATCTATGTGGACTGTAGCTGTGACTGTATCTGTGTGGACTGTAGCTGTGATTATCTGTGTGGATTGTAACCTTGTGGACTGTAGCTGTGTGGACTGTAGCTGTGATTATCTGTGTGGATTGTAACTTTGTGGACTGTAGCTGTGTGGACTGTAGCTGTGGATATCTGTGTGGACTGTAGCTGTGACTGTATTTGTGTGGACTGTAGCTGTGACTATCTGTGTGGACTGTAGCTGTGACTGTATCTGACTATCTGTGGACTGTAACTGTGACTGTAGCTGTGTGGACTGTAACTGTGACTGTAACTGTGACTATCTGTCTGAACTGTAACCGTGGCTGTACCTTTGTGGACTGTAACTGTATCTGTGTGGACTGTAACTGTATCTGTGTGGACTGTAACTGTATCTGTGTGGACTGTAACTGTGACTATCTGTCTGAACTGTAACCGTGGCTGTACCTTTGTGGACTGTAACTGTATCTGTGTGGACTGTAACTGTATCTGTGTGGACTGTAACTGTATCTGTGTGGACTGTAACTGTGACTATCTGAACTGTAACCGTGGCTGTACCTTTGTGGACTGTAACTGTATCTGTGTGGACTGTAACTGTATCTGTGTGGACTGTAACTGTGACTATCTGTGTGGACTGTAACTGACTGTAACTGTGACTATCTGTGTGGACTGTAGCTGTGACTATCTGTGTGGACTGTAACTGTGACTATCTGTGTGGACTGTATCTGTGACTGTATCTGTGTGGACTGTAGCTGTGACTATCTGTGTGGACTGTATGTGACTGTATCTGTGTGGACTGTATGTGTGGACTGTGTGCAGACTGTAACTGTGACTGTATCTGTGTGGACTGTATCTGTGTGGACTGTGACTACCTGTGTGGACTGTATCTGTGGATTGTAACTGACTGTATCTGTGTGGACTGTAACTGTGATTGTATCTGTGGACTGTGTCTGTGAACTGTATCTGTGATTGTATCTGTGGACTGTATCTGTGATTGTATCTGTGGACTGTATCTGTGATTGTATCTGTGATTGTATCTGTGTGGACTGTATCTGTGATTGTATCTGTGTGGATTGTATCTGTGATTGTATCTGTGTGGACTGTATCTGTGATTGTATCTGTGTGGACTGTATCTGTGATTGTATCTGTGTGGACTGTATCTGTGATTGTATCTGTGTGGACTGTATCTGTGATTGTATCTGTGGACTGTATCTGTGATTGTATCTGTGGACTGTATCTGTGATTGTATCTGTGGACTGTATCTGTGATTGTATCTGTGGACTGTATCTGTGATTGTATCTGTGTGGACTGTATCTGTGATTGTATCTGTGGACTTTATCTGTGATTGTATCTGTGTGGGCTGTATCTGTGATTGTATCTGTGGACTGTATCTGGGATTGTATCTGTGGACTGTATCTGTGATTGTATCTGTGGACTGTATCTGTGATTGTATCTGTGGACTGTATCTGTGATTGTATCTGTGTGGACTGTATCTGTGATTGTATCTGTGGACTGTATCTGTGATTGTATCTGTGGACTGTATCTGTGATTGTATCTGTGCGGACTGTATCTGTGATTGTATCTGTGGACTATCTGTGATTGTATCTGTGGACTGTATCTGTGATTGTATCTGTGTGGACTGTATTTGTGATTGTATCTGTGGACTGTATCTGTGATTGTATCCGTGGACTGTATCTGTGATTGTATCTGTGGACTGTATCTGTGATTGTATCTGTGGACTGTATCTGTGATTGTATCTGTGGACTGTATCTGTGATTGTATCCGTGGACTGTATCTGTGATTGTATCCGTGGACTGTATCTGTGATTGTATCTGTGGACTGTATCTGTGATTGTATCTGTGGACTGTATCTGTGATTGTATCTGTGGACTGTATCTGTGATTGTATCTGTGGACTGTATCTGTGATTGTATCTGTGTGGACTGTATCTGTGATTGTATCTGTGTAGACTGTACCTGTGATTGTATCTGTGTGGACTGTATCTGGACTGTATCTGTGATTGTATCTGGACTGTATCTGTGATTGTATCTGTGTGGACTGTATCTGTGATTGTATCTGTGGACTGTATCTGTGATTGTATCTGTGGACTGTATCTGTGATTGTATCTGTGGACTGTATCTGTGATTGTATCTGTGGACTGTATCTGTGATTGTATCTGTGTGGACTGTATCTGTGATTGTATCTGTGGACTGTATCTGTGATTGTATCTGTGTGGACTGTATCTGTGATTGTATCTGTGGACTGTATCTGTGATTGTATCTGTGGACTGTATCTGTGATTATATCTGTGGACTGTATCTGTGATTGTATCTGTGGACTGTATCTGTGATTATATCTGTGGACTGTATCTGTGATTGTATCTGTGGACTGTATCTGTGATTGTATCTGTGGACTGTATCTGTGATTGTATCTGTGTGGACTGTATCTGTGATTGTATCTGTGGACTGTATCTGTGATTATATCTGTGGACTGTATCTGTGATTGTATCTGTGGACTGTATCTGTGATTGTATCTGTGTGGACTGTATCTGTGATTGTATCTGTGGACTGTATCTGTGATTGTATCTGTGGACTGTATCTGTGATTGTATCTGTGGACTGTATCTGTGATTATATCTGTGGACTGTATCTGTGATTGTATCTGTGGACTGTATCTGTGATTGTATCTGTGGACTGTATCTGTGAATCTGGTGGAGGTCACATGGTGCTGTGGGTCACTGTATCTGAGCTTGTTTACTCCTCACCATCAAAAAGTAATAAATTCCCTTTTTCCCTTTAGGACACCAGACCCCTCTGTGTTTGGGTAACATTTGCCGATATGTTGCCAATTCTCTGCCTGTATCCATGGTTTGTTATTGTGCATCATTTAGCACGAGAGAAATGGAATAGGAATATGTGTGAGAATATGAATCGGTCTGCATTCACATCACCTTTGCTGAGGAAAGGGTCAGTGCTTCCCTGTCCAGGTGTTGCTCTGTCTGGTAAAGAAAGGGTTTCTTGCTTGCAAAAAAGAAAATAATAAGACCACATGTCCTTTGTCCTTTAATGAATTCTGCTTGCTACTAAAATGAAGGGGGTTGTGAAGTGTGCCCTTGTCAGTCTGTGCGTGTTGAGGTGGTGAAGGAATGCTTTGGGCAGTATCACTGCTCTGCTAATCCAAACATGATTCATCCAACCACAATCAGCTTAAGCCTCAGTGGAGCCCTTCATTTTATAACGTGAATCCATCGCAGCCCCAGGTCACCAACCGCTGTGTGAATTCTCTGTGGTCTTGATGTTCCAGGGAGACCCTGTTAGTTGTAACACTGAAGAGTCAAGGCTGTGGCAGAATATGTCAAAACTCATAGTTATTTCCATTTTTACTGCGGGAAGTGGATGCAGTTCATCTTAGTCGAGGGTTTGCAATTATTTTTCTATATCAACACTGCTCGAGGTGTTTGAACAGAAGTGCATCAGTCCTTGAGAATTGTCAGTGCTGATTTATGAGCTGTTCTGATGTTGTTTATCTATGTAATTAATGTCGGTAAGTTTGAAGCAGCCTGACATGATTTATGCCGATGAATTCTAGATTCTGACTCTGCCATGTGTAGCCTGAAGTTGAATTAAGGCTGCATTTCAAGGCAATTAGACTCTTTGAGTTGTATCTTACACATACTGAGTGAAAGATTTAAATTTGCAGCCTCACTTTACTGGTATTCACGGGCACCAACACCGTGTGTGGCATCTACTGACCAACAGATTCATCCAATCAACTTACATACTCACCCACTGACCCATAGATTCACCTACTGACCTATAGATTCATCCACTGACCTACAGATTCATCCACTGACCTATAGATTCACCCACTGACCTATAGATTCACCCACTGACCTATAGATTCACCCACTGAACTATAGATTCACCCACTGACCTATAGATTCATCCACTGACCTACAGATTCACCCACTGACCTATAGATTCACCCACTGACCTATAGATTCACCCACTGACCCATAGATTCATTCACTGACCTATAGGTTCACCCACTGACCTATAGATTCACCCACTGAACTATAGATTCACCCACTGACCTATAGATTCATCCACTGACCTACAGATTCATCCACTGACCTATAGATTCATCCACTGACCTATAGATTCACCCACTGACCCATAGATTCATCCACTGACCTATAGGTTCACCCACTGACCTATAGATTCATCCACTGACCTATAGATTCACCCACTGACCTATAGATTCATCCACTGACCTATAGATTCACCCACGGACCTATAGATTCACCCACTGACCTATAGATTCACCCACTGACCCATAGATTCACCCACTGACCCATAGATTCACCCACTGACCCATACATTCATCCACTGACCTATAGATTCATCCACTGACCTATAGATTCATCCACTGACCTATAGATTCACCCACTGACCTATAGATTCACCCACTGACCTACAGACTCACCCACTGACCTATAGATTCACCCACTGACCCACAGACTCACCCACTGACCTGTAGATTCACCCACTGGCCTATAGATTTACCCACTGACCTATAGATTCACCCACTGACCTATAGATTCACCCACTGACCTGTAGATTCACCCACTGACCTGTAGATTCACCCACTGACCTATAGATTCACCCACTGACCTATAGATTCACCCACTGACCTGTAGATTCACCCACTGACCTGTAGATTCACCCACTGACATATAGATTCACCCACTGACCCACAGACTCACCCACTGACCTGTAGATTCACCCACTGGCCTATAGATTTACCCACTGACCTATAGATTCACCCACTGACCTATAGATTCACCCACTGACCTGTAGATTCACCCACTGACCTGTAGATTCACCCACTGACCTATAGATTCACCCACTGAACTATAGACTCACCCACTGACCTATAGACTCACCCACTGACCTATAGACTCACCCACTGACCTATAGATTCACCCACTGACACATAGACTGACCCGCTGACCTATAGATTCATCCACTGACCTATATACTCACCCACTGACCTATGGATTCACCCACTGACCCACAGACTCACACACTGACCTATAGATTCACCCACTCACCCACAGACTCACCCACTGACCCACAGACTCACCCACTGACCCACAGACTCACCCACTGACCCACAGACTCACCCGCTGACCCACAGACTCACCCGCTGACCCACAGACTCACCCGCTGACCCACAGACTCACCCGCTGACCCACAGACTCACTCGCTGACCCACAGACTCACCCACTGACCCACAGACTCACCCACTGACCCACAGACTCACCCACTGACCCACAGACTCACCCACTGACCCACAGACTCACCCACTGACCCACAGACTCACCCGCTGACCCACAGACTCACTCGCTGACCCACAGACTCACCCGCTGACCCACAGACTCACCCGCTGACCCACAGACTCACTCACTGACCTACAGACTGACCCGCTGACCCACAGACTAACCCGCTGACCCACAGACTCACCCGCTGACCCACAGATTCACCCACTGACCCACAGACTCACCCACTGACCCACAGACTCACCCACTGACCCACAGACTCACCCACTGACCCACAGACTCACTCACTGACCCACAGACTCACCCACTGACCCACAGACTCACCCACTGACCTATAGACTCACCCACTGACCCACAGACTCACCCACTGACCCACAGACTCACCCACTGACCCACAGACTCACCCACTGACCCACACTCACCCATTGACCTATAGACTCACCCACTGACCTATAGACTCACCCACAGACTCACCCACTGACCCACAGACTCACCCGCTGACCCACAGACTCACCCGCTGACCCACAGACTCACTCGCTGACCCACAGACTCACCCGCTGACCCACAGACTCACCCGCTGACCCACAGACTCACTCACTGACCTACAGACTGACCCGCTGACCCACAGACTCACCCACTGACCCACAGACTCACCCACTGACCCACAGACTCACCCACTGACCCACAGACTCACCCACTGACCCACAGACTCACCCGCTGACCCACAGACTCACTCACTGACCCACAGACTCACCCACTGACCCACAGACTCACCCACTGACCCACAGACTCACCCACTGACCCACAGACTCACTCACTGACCCACAGACTCACCCACTGACCCACAGACTCACCCACTGACCCACAGACTCACCCACTGACCTACAGACTCACCCACTGACCTACGGACTCACCCACTGACCCACAGACTCACCCGCTGACCCACAGACTCACCCGCTGACCCACAGACTCACCCGCTGACCCACAGACTCACCCGCTGATCCACAGACGCACCAGCTGACCCACGGACTCACTCACTGACCTACAGACTGACCCGCTGACCCACAGACTGACCCGCTGACCCACAGACTGACCCACTGACCCACAGACTGACCCGCTGACCCACAGACTCACCCACTGACCCACAGACTCACCCACTGACCCACAGACTCACCCACTGACCCACAGACTCACCCGCTGACCTACAGACACACCCGCTGACCCACAGACTCACTCACTGACCCACAGACTCACCCACTGACCCACAGACTCACCCACTGACCCACAGACTCACCCGCTGACCCACAGACTCACCCGCTGACCCACAGACTCACCCGCTGACCCACAGACTCACCCGCTGACCCACAGACTCACCCGCTGACCCACAGACTGACCCGCTGACCCACAGACTCACCCGCTGACCCACAGACTCACCCGCTGACCCACAGACTCACCCGCTGACCCACAGACTGACCCGCTGACCCACAGACTCACCCAGTGACCTATTGATGATCGATGTGACCTATCGATAAATCCCTGAGATGTGGCCAAAAATCTATGAAAGAACTATTATTTAAATGGAAGGAAAATAACGTGCGTGGAAAAGGAAAATTCTCACAGTCCTGATTGACAATAACTTCAAGTTATTGCAACAATGCTTAGCGGCAGTGAGTAAAGCACATCAGATGTTGGGATGTGTTAAAAGGTTAATATTGAACCGAAATAGTGAGGTAATCCTGACACTTTATAAATCATTGGTGTGACTGCACTTGGAATCCTGTGTAGAGTTCTGGTCGCCACAGTACAGAAAGGATACTGCAGCTGTTGAAAAGATACAGAAGAGAGCAACCAGAATGATCGAGGGGATGGAGGGACTGGATTGTGAGGAGCGATTATGTAAATTGTGCACATTATCGTTGGAGAAGAGAAGGTTGAGAGCAATGTTCCCTGTAATTTTTTTTGCGCGGCCCATTCAATTTTTCGCACATGTGCGGCTTGCAAAGCCAGTGAGCGGCCTGCGTGGGACCTCCAGACCACTGGGAGGAGCCACAGCTTAACAAGAACATTGGTTGAGAGGTGATATGATTGTTGTTTTCAGGATTCTATGAACTTCAGAGTTGAGATCAGAACCCATCTGAAGTACTGCATTGAGTTCTGGGCCCCGCACCTCAGGAAGGATCTATTAGCCTGGAGAGGGTACAGCATGGATTCATCTGACTGATACTCGGGCTAAAAGGGGTAGATTATGAGTACAGGCTGCAAAACTTGTCTTTCTCCCGAGTTTAGAACGGTGAGGGGTGATCTAATTGAGGCAAACAACTATTTTCTCTGGTGGGGGAGTCCAGAACAAGGGGGCTTAATCTTAAAATTAGAGTGAGGCCATTCAGGGGTGATGTCAGGAAGCACTTTGTCACACAAAAGGTGGTGGAAATCTGGAACTCCCCAAAAAGCTGTTGAGGCTGGGGGTCAATTGGAGCTTTCAAGACTGAAATCACTAAATTTTTATTAAGTAAGGATATCAAGGGATATCCACACAACATAAAGAGCAAAGGGCGGGTAAATGGAGTTGCCGTACAGATCAGCCATGATCTAATTGATGGTGGAACAGGCTCGAGGGGCTGAATGGCCTACTCCTGTTCCTGTGCTCTTTCACAGAATGTGCGAGAACCTAATTATGCAAGTGGGAATTAAAGGAGTACATTGATATTCTGCCCACTATTTTCCCATTTTCAAGTGGAAACTCTGGGGAGTGGGAGGAGCCAGAATCATCTACTTATCTATTTTCAACAGGAGCCTAATCAGGTTCTGGTCTGCATTTCTCAAGTGTTCTTGTACCTTTGTGTTACTTGTCCTGCTTCATTCACTAGACCCAGAACTATCATTGTGACCTTCTCTGTTGGGTATGCAGCATACTGATGCAGGAAACAGTCCTAGATGTTTTTTGACCATAAACATTTGTTCTACTCTATCTCAGGATAGCTAAAGATGCAGTTCGGTTACTGAAAACCTCTAAATTGCCTTCAAATCTTCTTTTCAATTCCTTACCCAGTATTCACTGATCCGTAATATATTCCAAACCCCTTTATTACTTCTTAATCCAACCCATAACTAGTAAACCATTGTGTCCTAACCTCATTGCTAAAATTCATGCTCCTCATGATTTTGAAATCATTTAGTAAAACAAACACATCCAGACTTGGATGAGCTGCAATTTCCTTTGGGTAAACACTTACTTCCACACCCACCTCGCTCCCTGCCCCTATTTCAGCCCATCTGCTGCTGAAACTCTGACCCCTGCCTTCATTACCTCCAGACTCGACTATTCCAATCTACTCCTGGCTGCTCTCGAATCCTCCACCCTCTGTAAGCTTCAGCTCCTCCAGAACTGTGTTGCCACACCCTATCCCGCACCAAGTCCTGCTCACCCATCGCCCCGTCCTCCCCACACCTTAAATTTAAAACACTCCTCCCTTCACCGCCTCTCCCTCCCTATCTCTGTAACCTCCTCCAGCCCCCTGTGATCTCTGTGTCTGTGACTCTGCTCTCTTACCCATACCCCACTCCCTTCGCCTCACCATTGGCGGTCTTACCGTCAGCCGTCTCTAACTCATTGTCTGGAATTCCCTCCCTAAACCTCTCTGCCCTTCCACCACTCTCTCCTCATTTAAGACCCTTCTTAAAACCCATCTCTTTGACCAAGTTTATCGTTGCCTCTCAAATACCTCCTTTTGGCTCTTGTCCACTTTTTTTGATTATGCCTCTACATTAAAGGTACTATATAAATGCAGGTTTATTGTTGTTAATACTGAGTGATTAACACTAAATCAAACGGAAGTAAACTGTTTATATTAACTAGAGCACAGAGAAGATCTGACCCTGAGGTCTGTTTGAAAACAACGACAGAGGTGCAATGGGCCTCATCAAACTCTACCCACCCAACTTTTCTCTCTTGTGATTGGGTGTAAATAATCGACTAGGTGGAGCGCGTGAGGAGAACCAGGCACAGGGGGAAATCACCTATTACAGAGCTCGCCCATGTTTTGCTCCCTTAATTTAAACAGACAGAAAATCGGGCAGGCTCTGGTCCAGGTGACCCTCCGGCCTCACTCTCCCTCTGACCCTCCGGCCTCACTCTCCCTGTGACTCTACGGCCTCACTCTCCCTGTGACCCTCCGGCCTCGCTCTCCCTGTGACCCTCCCACCCCGCTCTCCCTGTGACCTTCCGGCCTCACTCTCCCTGTGACCCTCCGGCCTCACTCTCCCTGTGACCCTCCGGCCTCACTCTCCCTGTGACCCTCCGGCCTCACTCTCGCTGTGACCCTCCGGCCTCACTCTCCCTGTGACCCTCCGGCCTCACTCTCCCTGTGACCCTCCGGCCTCACTCTCCCTGTGACCCTCCGGCCTCACTCTCACTGTGACCCTCCGGCCTCACTCTCCCTGTGACCCACCGGCCTCATTCTGTCTCCGTGTGCTCCACGCAGATGGACTATTACGAAAATATCTGTCACGTTCAGTCAGATTTTCTCTTAGCCAGCCAAAAATATCAAACCCTGGCTTTAAGTTTTGTAAAACCAGAAGTAAAGAATCCACATTTTGAGGATTAAAATATCCCAGTAGAACATGAGATTACAGATTGAAGACTTATGAGAGAAACTGGTTGTTAAGGGGTTCTCATTTCAAATGTCCATTTTGCAGCTTGTGATAAACTGTCCCCAATTAAACTGTAAATAACCCCCCCAGACAGGCACTGGATCAGACGAGGCAACTTGCGCTGCCGGGAATGCTTCCTTTGATCAGTTGTTTTACAAGGTCAGTGAATTGCACTGGGGCCTCGGGACAGACAAACCCAGCTTTCTCGCGCTGTTGCAAGTGTGTCTCTTCTGGTTGGCATCAACAGTTACGAGGGAGCCAGATGCCATTTTTTCCATTTCAGTAAAGGTTGGCAGGGCAGCAAGTTTAAAAGCTGGGAAATATGGAGATAGAAAGTTGTAGCAAAATATTTATGGACCAGTTCAAACCACGTTGCCTTTCCTCTCACTGCAAAGTGTGTCTGCACGCCTTTCCCCCTCAAAGAATTTTATATTACAACAACTTGCATTTATATATTGCAGCTTGAACATAGCAGAATGTCCCAAGGCGCTTAACAAGAGCGATATCAATAAAAATGTTGCCACCGAGCCACAGAACGAGATATCACGACAGATGACCAATAGCTTGGTCAAAGAGGTAGGTTTTAAGGAGCGTCTTAAAAGAGGAGAGAGAGGTGGAGAGGTTTAGGGAATTCCAGAGCTTAGGGCCCAGGTAGCTGAAGGCACAGCCGCCAATGGTAAGGCAATTAAAATCAGTGATGTACAAGAGGCCAGAATTGGAGGAGCGCCGATATCTCGGAGGGTGTAGGGCTGGAGGGGGTTACAGAGATAGGGAGCGGCGAGGCCATGAAGGGATTTGAAAACAATGACGAGAATTTTAAAATTGAGGCGTTGTTGGAATATTAACATACAGAATATTTACAGGTTAGTTTAGTTATGATTAATATTGGGCAGTACACAGACTATTAAAGGACCATGTGGAGCTCTTCAAACATATTCATTGACCATGACGTGCCCCCCCTCCAATATTATCTTTTCAGTTCGATAAAATGTTAATAGTTTTCTTTTGGGACACAAACTTTCCTCGCCCAGGGTGCAATTTTCTCCTTCGTGGCGGGGTAGTGGTGAAGTAGGTCGTCTGCCCGCTCCTTCTTCCCCGCTGTAGTGTATGTACTTTGAAGAAGGAACTATATTCTGCAGCCCCTGTATACTGCAGTACCAGTAGTGACCACCCCTGTATATAAGCCTGTGAAGTAACTTTGTGTAGTAGTTCCAGTTTTGTCTCCATTCAGTAAACACCTGTTATAACCAACTTCTGCAGTCCGTGTCTCAATTACACACGGACGTTACATTGGCGACGAACAGATCCGAACTTACCTACAGTTCTGCACCACCTCACGGGGATCCATCCCTGAAGCGAAGTTATTAGAGGTCGAAGCCAGAAGGAAGAAATCCAAAAAGAAAAAAAAACAAACAGAAGAAACGGGCGTCGACCGTGGGCAACCGTACTCTGATTCATCGAATTCGAAGATTTGCAGGAGAGGCTGTCGAGAGCTGGGCTTGGTTATCCAGTCTATGGTGTTCCAGCTAATCGGGCTGGTGGCAGGTAGTACACTGATCCTTCCTGGGCTGCGGTGGGCTAGAGCTCGATCGGGTGGCTTTTCAACGGGGCCGAGCAGCGTTGTCGGGAAGAGGAGAGAGAGAGAGAGGGTGGAGCACACAGGGCGCGGCCGGTGCTACGAAGCCGGGCAGCGTACAGACCCGAGAAGAGGGAGGAAAGTGTCCCATAGGGTCTGCTCTGACGACGGGAACAGTAATTAAAATAAAAGAAAAAGAAATTAGAAGCGCAAAAAGCCGCGAGGAGCTGCAGTTTGCCACGGGGACCGCGGAGAGCGGCGTTGGCAGCAGCGCGGGGGGAAGCACGCGAAGACTATAGGGCGTTGCCATCAAGGCATAAAAATGCCAGCAACAGCGTTGGCAGCAGCGGAAAAGACAGAAAGCGCGGGAGGCACCATCTTAATCCAGCGGGGAAGAAGGAAAAGCGTGGGAGGCGCCATTTTGTTCAATCGGGGAAGAAGGCAAAGCGCGGGAGGCGCCATCTTAGATCTCTAAGATGCCGAAGACTGGCAATATCACTGCCTTCGATAATGAAATAGAAGACTGGACCACGTATGTGGAAAGAGTCGAAGTATATTGCAAGGCAAATGAAGTAGCCGATGAGAAAAAGGCATCGGTACTACTGAACTTAATGGGCGCAAGAACGTACGGCCTATTGCGGAACCTGATCACTCCAGTCAAACCGATGGAGAAGAGTTTTAACGAAATTGTTGATATCCTACAGGAACACCTAAATCCTACACCGCTGCTGATAGCAGAAAGATTTAAATTCCACAAGAGAAATCAGCATAAAGATGAGAGCAATGCTGATTACCTTACGGAACTACGCAAGCTATCAAAGCACTGCCAGTTCAGAGCAGGACTGGCAAATACCCTACTGGACAAATTTGTCTGTGGACTCATGAGTGAAGGAACCCAGAAGAGGTTACTCTCAGAGAAAGAGCTGACGCTAGATAAGGCTTTCAGCGTGGCAGTATCGTATGAAGCAGCAGCAAGGGGAGCTGCGGAAATACAGCAAAAGCCACAGGAATACGGCACCCATGAAATGACACGGGGATTTGAAAAATGTTATCGCTGCGGCAGAACAACCCATGACCAGAAGGACTGCTGGTTCAAGGACAAAACATGCAGGCAATGCGGAAAGATGGGACACATTGCACGAGTTTGCAGGTCCGGGAAGAAGACTAACGACAACAAAAAGACTACTAAGGAAAAGTACAGGAAAGTACAAAAGATGACGGACAGTAGTTCCGAAGACCAGAAGAGCGATAGTGAATCCGGGAACAAGAGACTAAGCTGTCTCAAACTACACAACGTAATCGCAAAAGAGGATCACCGAACCATTTGGGTCACCCTCACGATAGCAGGGTCCCAAGTCAAAATGGAATTGGATACAGGATCAGCCCTGACCGTCATGAATCGACGAGACTACGAGCGGCTATTCTCACACATACCCTTGAAAGACACATCCATTGTCTTGAAGACATATACGGGGCAGAAAGTATACCCCAGAGGGAAAATAAGGGTGCCTGTCAAATACAACGGCAAGGAAATACAGAAATTGTATCTGTACATACTGCAAGATGGTGGACCACTGTTATTGGGACGTGAATGGATCAGAAAGATAAGTTTAGACTGGCACTCCATTCAGGCACTGACTGTGGCTGGTAAAAAGGATGACGACGTCACACCTGGACGATTGTCAAAAAATCTTAGCTAACGCTAAAGAGGTATTTCAACAAGGACTGGGAACTCTAAAAGGCGTAACCGCCTCGATAAAAATAGAAGAGAATGCAATTCCCAAGTTTTTCAAAGCAAGACCGGTACCGTATGCAATTCGCCCAGCCGTCGAGGCAGAGCTGGAGAATGCAGGCGTGTTATCTAAGGTAGAATGGAGCGAGTGGGCGACACCCATCGTTCCTGTCATGAAGAAAACGTTAAACAATAAGTCTGAGGAGCCAAGGAAGGTTCGCATCTGTGGGGACTTCAAGGTGACGGTGAACCCAGTCCTTCACACAGTGCAGTATCCTCTTCCGAGGATAGAAGATATTTTCGCCTCACTATCTGGAGGGAAATGTTTTACAAAAATTGACCTAGCGCAAGCATATTTGCAGATGGAGGCTGAAGAATCCTCTAGGAAATATCTCACGATAAACACTCACAAAGGTCTTTACCAGTATAATCGACTGGTATTTGGAGTAGCACCAGCTCCGGCTATATGGCAAAGAGCGATGGAACAAGTCCTGCAAGGGATTCCGGGGACTCCGTGTTACTTGGACGACATCCTAGTGACAGGTGAAAATGACAGTGAACACCTTGCCAACCTAGAGCAGGTGCTCACTAGACTAAGAGAACATGGGCTACGAGCCAATCGCCCCAAGTGCGAGTTTTTTAAGAAACAAATATCGTATTGTGGCCACGTGATTGATGAAGAGGGGTTACATAAGTCCCCTGACAAAATTGAAGCGGTAGTTAAGGCTCCTGAAAATGTGTCGCAACTGAGGTCATTCCTCGGATTGGTGAATTACTACCATAAGTTTTTGCCGAATTTGTCCACAATTCTGCACCCACTGAACGCCCTGCTACAAACTGGAGTAGCATGGAAATGGAGCGATGAATGTAAGCGGGCCTTTCAGAAGTGTAAAGGCCTGATCACTTCAAGAGAAGTATTGGCTCACTACAACCCATCACTACCGATAAGACTGGCATGTGATGCGTCTCCCTACGGCGTTGGAGCGGTACTGTCACATAAATTCCTTGATGGTTCAGAGAGGCCGATAGCTTTTGCGTCACGCTCGTTAACTTCAGCCGAGCGTAACTACGCCCAGATTGACAGAGAGGCCATCAGCCTGGTGTGGGGGGTGAAGAAGTTCAATCACTACCTGCACGGACAGAAATTTACTCTACTAACTGATCATCAACCTCTTGTCTCCATTTTCAACCCTAAGAAGGGCGTCCCGATAATGACAGCACAACGGCTACAGAGGTGGTCCCTTTTCCTAGGGGCACACCAATATGACATAGAGTACAAAGGAACTAAACAGCATGGGAATGCTGATGGACTGTCGCGCCTACCGTTGCCGACGGTGGAAGAAGCACCTGCAGTGGATCCTGTGGAGATATTCCACTCGACCATAGTCGAATGTCTACCTGTGACGAATGCAAACATAGAAAAGGAAACACGAAATGACCCAACACTCTCCAGGGTCTATGATTTAACGGTGAAGGGATGGCCAGCACATGGCGAACCACTGTTGCCAGCATTCTCGCCGAGAAGAGAATAGCTGTCAGTGTGCCGAGTGTGGTGTATGTGCCTTTAAGAGCAATTATGGTGTATGTGCCTTTAAGAGCCCCAGGTGTGCGTAATGCCGGTAATTGCCACTTGGGCTATATAAGCCTGTGTATTGTGTATATCCTTTAGAAACCCCCCCCCAGACTTGCTTAGTAAATACCTATGAACCAACTCCTGTCTTCAGTGTCTTTATCTACACACGGACACTACAGTGGCGACGAAGTGGAAACGGACTTACCTGCAATTCGGCAGCACCTCAAGGACATCGATTCCTCCAGCGTCCAGAAGACTCAAGGAAGTAAGAGAAACTGTGGTTTCACCAGCTGGCCAAGCTGGTGACAGGTACTGCGCTAATCCTTCCTGGGCGTCAGGCTGGAGCTCCAGTGGCGGGCTCTACAGCTGAGACAGGCAGCGAACTCGGAGGCAAGCAATAATGGACTGGGAGGGTGCACTCGAGAGACGGCCGGCGTGGCAAGCAGGTCAGCGTTTAGACCTCCGTCGGGAATGAGTCTCCAACAGTGAATAAACGGAAACCACAGTAAAACAGCGTTGTTATCGGTAGCAGCGGCGGGAAAGCGCAGGAAGCGCCATATCGTTGCTACAGAGAGAAAAAAAAAAGCGCGGGAAGCGCCATATCTTTTCTGAAATGCCTAAATCTGGTAATATTGAGGCTTTTGATGGCAAAATAGAAGATTGGACCACATACGTGGAAAGAGTAGAGGTTTATTGCACTGCAAATGGAATAACAGATGAGAAAAAAGCTTCAGTACTTCTGAACTTAATGGGCGCGAAGACATACGGGCTGTTACAAAATTTAATCACTCCAGCCAAACCAAAGGACAAGACTTTTAAAGAAATTGTTGATACCCTGCAGGAGCATTTAAACCCAACACCGCTGCTGATAGCGGAACGATTCAAGTTCTTCAAGAGAAATCAACACAAGAATGAAAGTAACGCTGATTACCTAACCGAATTAAGAAAGCTATCAAAGTACTGCCAATTCGGAGCAGGACTATCGGATTATCTTCGAGACAAATTTGTTTGCGGTCTCTTAAGTGAAGGAACACAAAAAAGACTGCTTTCTGAAAAAGATTTAACATTGGACAAAGCTTTCAGTATGGCTGCATCATATGAAGCAGCAGCAAAAGGAGCTGCAGAGATACAACAAGAGACAGAGGACTTCGGCACCCATAAAATGACAGGAGTTCAGAAGATGTTATCGCTGCGTCAGATCCACCCATAACCAGAGGGACTGCTGGTTCAAGGGCAAAGCATGCAGGCAATGTGGTAAGATTGGACACATTGCACGGGTATGCCAATCTGGACAAAATAAATCCACTGACAGAAAACAAAAAATCAATAAAGAAAAGTACAGGAAGGTACAAATGATGACGGACAATAGCTCCGAAGACCAGAATAGCGATAGCGACTCCGGAAACAAGAGACTAAGCTGTCTCAAATTACATAATGTACTTGCCAAAGAGGATTACCAAACCATTTGGGTTACCCTCACAATAGCAGGGTCCCCAGTTAAAATGGAGCTAGATACAGGATCAGCTCTAACCGTAATAAATCGACGAGATTACGAGAGGCTATTTTCGCATATACCTCTAAAAGACACATCCATTATCTTAAAAACATATACGGGGCAGAAAGTCTACCCCAAAGGAAAAATAAGGGTGCCTGTGGTATACAACGGCAAAGAAATACAAAAGTTGTATTTATACATTCTACAAGATGGTGGTCCACCGTTGTTGGGACGTGAATGGATAAGGAAGATACGTTTAGACTGGCACTCCATTCAGGCACTGACGGTGACCAATAAAGAAAAAAACAATGATGACATCATACCTGAATGATTAAAAGACATCTTGGCCAACGCCAAAGGAGTGTTTCAAGAGAAACTAGGAACCTTGAAAGGCATCACCGCCTCAATAAAAGTGGAAGATACAGCAATTCCAAAATTTTTTAAGGCAAGACCGGTGCCATACGCAATACGTCCGGCAGTCGAGGCAGAGCTGAAGAATTTGGAAAAGGCAGGCATATTATCCAAAATAGATTGGAGCGAATGGGCAACACCCATCGTTCCAGCCATGAAAAAAACACTGAAAAATAACTCTGAGGAACAGAAAAAAATTCGCATCTGTGGGGACTTTAAGGTGACAGTAAACCCGTTCCTTCACACGGTACAGTATCCTCTTCCGAGGATAGAAGATATTTTCTATATATCACTGAGCGGCTGCAGGGCATTCTGGAGGGGGAGGGTGAACAGCCAGAGGTCGTGGTCCACATTGGTACCAACGACATAGGTAAAAAGAGGGATGAGGTCCTGCAGCAAGAATTTAAGGAGCTAGGTGAAGGATTAAAGAGCAGGACCTCAAAGGTTGTAATCTCTGGATTACTCCCCGTGCCACGTGCTAGTGGGTATAGGAATAGGAAGATAGAACAGATGAATGCGTGGCTAAAGGGATGGTGCAGGGGGGAGGGCTTTAGTTTCCTGGATCACTGGGTCTGCTTCTGGGAAAGGTGGGACTTGTACAAGTCGGACGGTTTACACCTGAACCAGAGGGGAACCAATATCCTTGCGGGGAGGTTTGCTAGCACTGCTGGGGGGGGTTTAAACTAACTTGGCAGGGGGATGGGGTACAGAGTGGAGCTATAGTAGGGGGTGATTTACAGCCAAATACAGAGGAAAAAACAAGTCAGCTGGGAAGGCGGAGCAAATATGTGAAGGCAAAAGGGAATATGGCAGGGCTGGAAGGCATTTATTTTAATGCAAGGAGTCTTGCAAATAAGGTGGATGAACTGAAGTTGTTGTTGAACACATGGGAGTACGATATTGTTGCTATCACGGAGACATGGTTGAGGGAGGGTCAGGACTGGCAGCTCAATATTCCGGGGTATAGAATCTTCAGGCAAGACAGAGGGGGGTGTAAAAGGGGAGGGGGTGTTGCAATATTAATTAAGGAGTCAATTACTGCTGTAAGGAGGGACGATATATTAGCGGGTTCCTCTAATGAGGCCATATGGGTAGAACTTAAAAACAAAAAGGGGGCAAGCACTTTGCTGGGAGTGCACTATAGGCCCCCAAACAGTCAGGGGGAGATAGAGGAACAGATATGTAGGCAAATCTCAGAGAAGTGCGAAAATAATAGGGTAATAAAAGTGGGGCATTTCAACTTCCCCAATATAAATTGGGGTAGTCAGAATGTGAAAGGCTTAGAGGGTGCAGCATTCTTAAAGTGCATCCAGGAGAGCTTTTTGAGCCAACATGTAGAAAGTCCTACAAGAGAGGGGGCGGTACTGGACCTAATTCTGGGGAATGTAGCCGGGCAAGTGGTGGAAGTATCAGTAGGAGAGTATTTTGGCGACAGTGACCATAATTCGGTGAGATTTAAGGTGGTCATGGAAAAAGACAAAGAAGGCCCGGAAATAAGGGTTCTAAATTGGGGGAAGGCCGATTTTAATATGATAAGGCAGGGTCTGGCCAAAGTGGACTGGGAGCAGCTACTTATAGGAAAATCCACATCAAAACAGTGGGAGACTTTCAGAAGGGAAATAGAGAGAGTACAGCGCCAACATGTTCCTGTAAAGGTCAAGGGTGGGATCAACAAGCAAAGGGAACCTTGGATGACAAGGGATATACAAAAATGCATTAGAAATAAAAGGGGGGCTTTTGGCAGTTGCAAAAGACTAAAGACGGAAGAAGCCCTAGAGGAGTATAAAAAGTGCAGGGGCATACTTAAAAAAGAAATTAGGAGGGCGAGGAGGGGCCATGAAATAACACTGGCGAGCAAAATAAAGGAAAATCCTAAGATGTTTTATAAGTATATTAAGGGCAAGAGGATAACCAGGGAAAGGGTAGGGCCCATTAGGGACCAAAGTGGCAATCTATGTGTAGAGCCAGATGATGTAGGCGGGGTTTTAAATGAATTTTTTGCATCTGTGTTCACTATGGAGAAAGACGATGCAGACATAGAAATCGGGCAAGGGGACTGTGACATACTTGAACATATTAGCATCGAGAGGGAGGAGGTGCTCGCGGTTTTAGCAGGCCAAAAAGTGGATAAATCCCCAGGCCCGGACGAGATGTATCCCAGGCTGCTGTGGGAGGCAAAGGAGGAGATTGCAGGGGCTCTGACACAAATTTTCAGAACCTCTCTGGCCACAGGGGGTGTACCAGAGGACTGGAGAACAGCTAATGTAGTACCATTATACAAGAAGGGTAGCAGGGATAAACCAGGGAATTACAGGCCAGTGAGCCTAACATCTGTGGTAGGGAAATTATTGGAAAAAATTCTGAGGGACAAAATTAGTCTCCACTTGGAGAGGCAAGGATTAATCGGGGATAGTCAGCATGGCTTTGTCAAGGGTAAATCATGTCTGACAAATCTGATTGAATTTTTCGAGGGGGTGACTAGGGGGGTGGATGAGGGAAATGCTGTGGATGTGGTTTACATGGACTTCAGTAAAGCCTTTGACAAAGTCCCGCATAGGAGACTGGTCAAGAAGGTAAGAGCCCATGGGATCCAGGGGGCCTTGGCGCGTTGGATCCTAAACTGGCTGAGTGGCAGGAGGCAGAGGGTGATGGTCGAAGGTTGCTTTTGTGACTGGAAGCCTGTGTCCAGTGGGGTACCTCAGGGATCGGTGCTGGGTCCCTTGTTGTTTGTGATCTACATAAATGATTTGGATGAGAATGTAAAAGGTATGATCAGCAAGTTCGCAGATGACATGAAAATTGGTGGGGTGGTCAATTGCGAGGAGGAAAGCCTCAGGCTACAGGACGATATAAACGGGTTGGTCAGATGGGCGGAAAAGTGGCAAATGGAATTTAACCCTGAAAAGTGCGAGGTGATGCATTTTGGACGGACAAATAAGGCAAGGGAATACACAATGAGTGGTAGGACCCTAGGAAGTACAGAGGGTCAGAGGGACCTTGGTGTACATGTACATAGATCCCTGAAGGCAGCGGAACAGGTAGATAAGGTGGTTAAAAAGGCATATGGGATACTTGCCTTCATTAGCCGAGGCATAGAATATAAGAGCAGGGAGGTTATGATGGAGCTGTACAAAACGCTGGTGAGGCCACAGCTGGAGTACTGTGTGCAGTTCTGGTCGCCTCACTATAGGAAGGATGTGATTGCTTTGGAGAGGGTGCAGAGAAGATTCACCAGGATGTTACCTGGGATGGAGCGCCTCAGCTATGAAGAAAGACTAAACAGGCTGGGGTTGTTTTCCTTGGAGCAAAGAAGGCTGAGGGGGGACCTGATTGAGGTGTACAAAATGATGAGGGGCATAGATAGGGTAGACAAAGAGGAACTTTTCCCCTTAGTAGGGGGGTCAATAACAAGGGGGCATAGATTCAGGGTAAGGGGCAGGAGATTTAGAGGGGATTTGAGGAGGAACTTTTTCACCCAGAGGGTGGTTGGAATGTGGAACTCAATGCCCAAAAGGGTGGTAGAGGCAGGAACCCTCACAACATTCAAGAAGCATTTGGATGAGCACTTGGAATGCCAATGCATACAAGGCTATGGACCAAATGCTGGAAAATGGGATTAGACTGGACAGGGATGGATGGGCGGCGCAGACACGATGGGCCGAAGGGCCTCGTTCTGTGCTGTAAAACTCTATGACTCTATGGCTCTATATGGAGCAAGTCCTGCAAGGGATATGGAGCAAGTCCTGCAAGGGATTCCGGGGACTCAATGCTACCTAGACGACATCCTTGTAACAGGAGAAAACGACAACGAGCACCTTGCCAATTTGGAGCAGGTGCTCACTAGGCTGAAAGAACGGGGCCTACGAGCAAATCGCCCCAAGTGCGAATTTTTCCAAAATCAGATATCATATTGTGGCCACATAATTAATAAGGAAGGGTTGCATAAGTCACCTGAAAAAATTGAAGCAGTTATAAAAGCCCCAGCACCTGAAAATGTTTCACAATTAAGGTAATTCCTGGGATTAATAAATTACTATCATAAATTTTTACTGAACTTATCAACTATTCTACACCCTCTTAATGATCTTCTACAGACAGGAGTGATTTGGAAATGGAACGAAGACTGTAAACGTGCCTTCCATAAATATAAAGACTTAATCACATCCGAGAAAATTTTGGCTCATTACAACCCATCACTACCAATCAGACTGGCGTGCGATGCATCCCCTTACGGCATAGGAGCGGTATTGTCCCATAGATTCCCTGATGGCTCGGAACGGCCAATAGCTTTTGCGTCACGCTCATTGAACTCAGCTGAGCGTAACTATGCCCAGATAGACAGGGAAGCACTCAGCCTGGTATGGGGAGTGAAGAAATTCAACCATTACCTACGCGGTCAAAAATTTACCTTGCTGACTGACCATCAACCCCTCATCTCCATATTCAACCCTAAAAAAGGTGTCCCCATTATGACGGCACAAAGACTACAGAGGTGGTCCCTTTTTCTAGGGGCACACCAATACAACATTGAATACAAAGGGTCAAAACAGCATGGGAATGCTGACGGTTTATCACGCCTACCGTTGCCAACGATAGAAGAGGCACCTACAGTAGACCCAGTAGAGATATTCCACTCTACCATAGTGGAATGTCTACCGGTGACAAATTCTGCCATTGAAAGGGAGACAAGAAATGACCCTACTCTCTCACGGGTCTACGATTTAACAGTGAAGGGATGGCCAGCACATGGCGAACCACTGTTACCAGCATTCTCGCAAAGAAGAGAACAGCTGTCAGTGTGCCGAGGAACCTTGATGTGTGGATCCAGAGTGGTGATTCCACCCAAACTCCAGGATAAAGTGCTAAAGGAGCTTCACGAGGGGCATCTGGGTGGAGTGAAAATGAAGAACCTAGCTAGGGCGTTTGTATGGTGGCTAGGTATCGATGGAGACATCGAAGACATGACCAAGAGCTGCCTAGGATGCCAGAAGGCCCAAAATGCTCCGCCACAGGCCCCTCTACATCCATGGGAGTGGCCCTCATCTCCCTGGCAAAGGGTGCACATCGACTTTGCTGGTCCATTTATGGACTCAATGTTCTTAATCGCAGTTGATGCACACTCCAAGTGGCCGGAGGTAATAAAGATGTCCTCCACCACCACGGAAAAAACCATCACAGTATTAAGGACCATATTTGCCAGGAATGGGCTGCCGGAGCAGATATGTTCTGATAATGGACCGCAATTTGTGTCCGAAGAATTCAGAAAGTTCTTAAAGAACAATGGGGTAAAGCACTACACGTCCGCCCCATACCATCCCGCCACCAATGGATTGGCTGAAAGGTTTGTCCAGACCTTCAAGAAGGCCATCAAGGCCATGGGTAATGAAGACATAAAACTTCAGCACAAGGTGGATAACTTCTTATTTGCATATAGGAATGCAACGCATATGGTTACTAACCAAACTCCCGCCATGATGTTCTACAATAGAAACCTAAGATGCCGGCTGGATTTGGTCAAGCCCAACATCCGAAGGGACGTGGAGAACCGGCAGTTTCAGGGCATGAATGAAAGGCCAACTAGGGCCTTCCAGATAGGCCAACCGGTTTTGGCCCGGGACTACCGTACCGAGAAATGGCAGCCTGGAACTATCTGCACACGATTAGGACCACTGATGTATACCGTGGACATCGGAGACAGCATAATAAGGCGCCATGCGACCAAATCATCAAGTCATCTGAAAAGGGACAACCTACACCACCACTCTATACATCTAACGATGAAGTAGAGATACCCATATCTACCTCCGATCCGGTGATACTGGAGCCCGATGAACCCGACACTGGCCTTCAAGCCGAATCAGCCTTGCCAGAAGAACCTACTACACCGCCAGAAACTACTACACCCCCGAGGCGTTATCCGGACCGAGTCAGGAAGCCTCCTGAGAGACTAACTTATAATTAATTAATACAGCAATGTATATTATTTTGCATATAACATGTAATTAATAATTACTTAAAATATGATGTACTAGTTAGCTAGAAGGGGAGGAATTGTGGTGTATGTGCCTTTAAGAGCAATTATGATGTATGTGCCTTTAAGAGCCCCAGGTGTGCGTAATGCCGGTAATTGCCACTTGGGCTATATAAGCCTGTGTATTGTGTATATCCTTTAGAAACCCCCCCCCCAGACTTGCTTAGTAAATACCTATGAACCAACTCCTGTCTTCATCTACACACGGACACTACACCGAGGAACCTTGATGTGTGGATCCAGAGTAGTAATTCCACCCAAATTGAAGGATAGAGTGCTCAATGAGCTTCATGAGGGTCATCTGGGAGGGGTAAAAATGAAGAACTTAGCCAGAGCGTTTGTGTGGTGGCCGGGAATCGATAGAGAAATCGAAGAGATGACCAAGAGCTGTACAGGATGCCAGAAGGTCCAAAACGCCCCACCACAAGCCCCTCTACATCCATGGGAGTGGCCCTCATCTCCGTGGCAAAGGGTACACATTGATTTTGCTGGTCCATTTATGGACTCGATGTTTTTAATTGCGGTGGATGCACATTCAAAGTGGCCAGAGGTAATAACAATGTCCTCAACCACCACAGAAAAAACTATCACAGTCTTACGAACCATATTCGCCAGAAATGGGCTGCCTGAACAGATTTGCTCTGACACTGGACTACAGTTTGTGTCTGAAGAGTTCCGGAGGTTCTTAAAGAACAATGGTGTTAAGCATTACACATCCGCCCCATATCATCCAGCCACCAATGGATTGGCTGAGAGGTTCGTTCAAACATTCAAGAAGGCTACCAAGGCAATGTGTAATGAAGACATACCCCTACAACACAAGGTGGATAACTTCTTGTTTGCCTACCGGAATGCGACACATGCGGTTACCAACCAAACTCCAGCCATGATGTTCTTCAATCGAAGACTAAGATGCCGCTTGGATTTGGTTAAGCCAAACATCAGAAGAGATGTGGAGAACAGGCAGTTTCAGAATATGAATGAAAGGCCAACCAGGAGTTTCAAGATAGGTCAACCAGTTTTGGCCCGGGACTACCGCACAGAGAAATGGCAGCCAAGAACGATCTGCACACGGCAAGGACCTCTAATGTATACCGTGGACGTTGGAGAGAGCATTGTAAGACGCCATGCTGACCAGATTCTAGAGTCACTGGAAAACGTCAAATCTACACCACGATCCTATACACCTGGTGATGAAACCGAAGTACCAATTGTATCTACCTCAGAATCGGTGATATTGGAAGCAGACAAACCAAACAACGACGTTGATCCCGAATCAACTTTGCCAGAAGAACCTGATACCCCAAAAAGGCGTTATCCGGACAGAATCAGGAAGCCTCCTCAAAGACTGAATTTATAATTGATTAACTTCTGCTAATGTATGTAGCAACTATAATTGTAAATATGTTATTTAATTATTAATCGAATGTTATGTACTGTTTAGCTAAAAGGGGAGGAATTGTAGTGTATGTACTTTGAAGAAGGAACTATATTCTGCAGCCCCTGTATACTGCAGTACCAGTAGTGACCACCCCGTATATAAGCCTGTGTAGTAACTTTGTATAGTAGTTCCAGTTTTGTCTCCATTCAGTAAACACCTGTTATAACCAACTCCTGCAGTCCGTGTCTCAATTACACACGGACATTACACCCGCCACAACCCCAACCCATATCCTTGGGTCAGGGGTCATTTGTCATGCTGCCTGGGATCCTGGGGACCACAGGAGAGGCAGGAGAATCCCAGCGGTGTCAGGCGTTTACAGAGGCAGGAAAGCCCTGAAGAGGAGAAGGCAAAAATATTTTTTAGGCCTTGGCTGAGGCCGTGGTCTAAAAAGGTTAAGCGTGGGGCTGATATGGAACAAAGGAGCATGAGCGGGCCATTCAGCCCCTTGCGCCTGCCTGGTAATGGAGCTGGAGGAGGCCTCTGCCAGGTCTTCTCATTCCAGCAGGAGACTTGGGGGTCATTGTCACCACTACCCCGGGCCATAGAGCCTTAGAGTTATACAGCACAGAAAGAGGCCCTTCGGCCCATCGTGTCCGCGCCGGCCATCAAGCCCTGTCTAATCTAATCCCATTTTCCAGCACTTGGTCCATAGCCTTGTATGCTATGGCATTTCAAGTGCTCATCTAAATGCTTCTTGAATGTTGTGAGGGTTCCTGCCTCTACCACCCTTTCAGGCAGTGAGTTCCAGATTCCAACCACCCTCTGGGTGAAAAAGTTTTTCCTCAAATCCCCTCTAAACCTCCTGCCCCTTACCTTGAAACTATGCCCCCTGGCTATTGACCCCTCTACTAAGGGGAAAAGTTCCTTTCTATCTACCCTATCTATGCCCCTCATAATTTTGTACACCTCAATCAGGTCCCCCCTCAGCCTTCTCTGCTCTAAGGAGAACAACCCCAGCCTGTTCAGTCTCTCTTCATAGCTGAAGCGCTCCAGCCCAGGTAACATCCAGGTTAATCTCCTCTGCACCCTCTCCAGTGCAATCACATCCCTCCTATAGTGTGGCAACCAGAACTGCACACAGTATTTCAGCTGTGGCCTAACTAACATTTTGTACAGCTCCATCATAACCTCCCTGCTATTATATTCTATGCCTTGGCTAATGAAGGCAAGTATCCCATATGCCTTCTTAACCACCTTATCCACCTGTTCTGCTGCCTTCAGGGATCTATGTACATGCACACCAAGGTCCCTCTGATCCTCTGTCCTTCCTAGGGTCCGACCATTCATTGTGTATTCCCTTGCCTTGTTAGTCCTCCCAAAATGCATCACCTCACACTTTTCAGGGTTACATTCCATTTGCCACTGTTCTGCCCATCTGACCAACCCATCTATATCGTCCTGTAGCCTGAGGCTTCCCTCCTCGCTATTTACCACTCCACCAATTTTCGTGTCATCTGCGAAGTTACTGATCATACCTCCTACATTCATATCTAAATCATTAATGTACACTACAAACAGCAAAGGACCCAGCACCGATCCCTGTGGTACACCACTGGACACAGGCTTCCAGTCACAAAAACAACCTTCGACCATCACCCTCTGCCTCCTGCCACTAAGCCAATTATGAATACAATGTGCCAAATTGCCCTGGATCCCATGGGCTCTTACCTTCTTGACCAGTCTCCCATGCGAGACTTTGTCAAAAGCCTTACTGAAGTCCATCTAGACTACATCAACTGCACTACCCTCATCCACACACCTAGTCACCCCTCGAAAAATTCAATCAAATTGGTCAGACATGATCTCCCCCTGACAAAGCCATTCTGACTATACTTGACTAATCCTTGCCTCTCCAAGTGGAGACTAATTCTGTCCCTCAGAATTTTTTCCAATAATTTCCCTACCACTGATGTTAGGCTCACTGACCTGTAATTCACTGGTTTATCCCTACTACCCTTCTTGAATAATGGTACTATGTTAGCTGTCCTCCAGTCCCCTGGCACCTACCCTGTGGCCAGAGAGGTTCTGAAAATTTGTATCAGAACCCCTGCAATCTCCTCCCTTGCCTCCCACAGCACCCTGGGATACATTTCGTCTGGGCCTGGGGATTTATCCACTTTTAAGCCCACTAAAACTGCTAGTACTTCCTCCCTCTCAATACTAATATGTTCAAGTATATCACCATTCCCCTGCCTGATTTTTATGCCTACATCGTCCTTCTCCATAGTGAACACAGATGCAAAATATTCATTTAAAACCTCACCTACATCTTCCGGCTCCACACACAGGTTGCCACTTTGGTCCCTAATGGGCCCTACTCTTTCCCTGTTTATCCTCTTGCCCTTAATATACTTATAAAACACATTGGGATTTTCCTTTATTTTGCCCACCAGTGTTTTTTCATGCCCCCTCTTCGCTCTCCTAATTTCTTTTTTAAGTACCCCCCTGCACATTCTATACCCCTACAGGGCTTCCACTGTTTTTAGTCCTTTGTATCTGCCAAAAGCCTCCCTTTTTTTCCTAATCCATTCTTGTATATCCCTTGACATCCAGGGTTCCCTGGGCTTGTTGGTCCCACCCTTGACCTTTACGGTAACATGTAGGTTTTGTATTCTCTCTGTTTCCTTTCTGAAAGACTCCCGCTGCTCTGGTGTGGATTTTCCTACAAGCAGCTGATCCCATTCCACTTTACCCAGATCCTGCCTTATCATATTAAAATTGGCCTTCCCCCAATTTAGAACTTTTATTTCCGATCCATCTTTGTCCTTTTCCATGACTACCATAAATCTCACTGAATTATGGTCAGTCACCAAAATGCTCTCCTACTGACACTTCTACCACTTGCCCGGCTACATTCCCTAGAATTAGGGCCAGTCGCCACCCTCCATCATGCCCCATACTGGGAAGCAGAATGGGATGGTGGGCAGTGGGCCAGGTCACCAGGCCCCACTTCCACACCAACATTTATGTATAGCGGGTTAGAAAGGGGTGACCAGTGACCGTCTCGGCGGGGGCGGTGGGCAAAGGAAATCCAGGCTGGGGCAGAGAGATGGCAGCAGACTCAGCATCTCATTCTCCTCCCATTTGCACCGCTATCCTGCCCAATTTAGGGTGGGAGTAGTGGAAGATCAACCCCCCCCCAACCCCGTGTCTGCTCTTACTTCGTGCTTGACACAATGTTCACACAAAGGGGGGAGAGTCACCCTCCCCCAAAAGACAATTGGAATCAGGGCATTGTGTCCACTCTAGATTTCAGCTCCATAGATGGTGAGAAAAATCCTGACCCAATCAGTAGGCTGACAACCGGCTCTTTGGATATACACACACTCTCATTACCAGCTTTGATATGTTTCATATCAAATAGAATAAATGAAGGATTGGTGGCAGCCCAAAGTTTGTGAATCCCCAGGAACCTGACTGTGCCCTGGGCTCAATCTTCACGCTCATCAAACTTTCCTGAGGTTGGCTGTCCTGTTAACCAACAACTTGAACCCACAGCATCTGCAGGATCACGCAATGGAAGGAATGCTGCAATTGACCAGGGCCAAGACTTGGCTATGGAAAAGTGTTAACATTTGAGAAGAGTCTTGAAAAGCTCCCCGAACACCAGTCGCTGCAGTTTCTGAACGTTTAAACTGGAGCTGTTGCTGATTGAATCATTTTTCCACTACACTGCACCTCAGAAAGACACGTTTAAAGTGACAGTGTCCCTTTAGTTGGCTTGCACCTGCAGTGTTGTTGTTAGCCGAGACCGGAAAGGGTTAAAAATAAGAATGTTCACAGTAAGATCCAGGAGAAATGGTACATTTGTTTTGGATTGCTCTAGCAAAGAGCCAGCACAGACCCAATGGACCAAATGGCCTCCTTCTGCACAGTAACTGTCTCTGGGCCAAGCGTTTCTGCTTTGGGTGCAGTTGGCAAGCCGGGTGCTAGCTTTGCAAAGTGAATTTTTTGCTCAGGTTTCTGCTCAAACTCATTTGGATATCGCTGAACGTATAATCTTCCATGACCAGTGCAATCGGGCAGCATTTTAGAATGTAATTTAAAAAAAAAATTGCATTAAGAAATATTCTTTGATATAGTTTTAAGAGAGCGAAAAATAAAAATGACAGCGGAGAAGGCAATAGAGCAAGGTAGCAGTGGGGGAATTAAAAACCAGAGCATGTCAGGAAGGGACAGAATGTATAATGATAAAGGTAAAGTAGTAAAAGGGGTAAAAGCAGGAATAAATTGTCAGAAAACATATTTGAAAGTTCTTTATCTGAAAGCATGCAGCATTCGTAACAAAATTGACGAGTTGACAGTGCAAATAACTACACATGGGTATGATCTGGTGGCCATTACGGAAACATGGCTGCAAGATAATCATGACTGGGAACTAAACATACAAGGGTATTTGACAATTAGGAAGGACAGACAGGAAGGAAAGGGAGGTGGGGTTGCTATGTTAATCAAGGATGGAATCACTGCAATAGTCAGAAATGATATTGGGTCAAAGGATCAGTATAGTGAAACAGTTTGGGTGGAGATAAGGAATAATAAGGGGAAAAAGTCACTAGTGGGCGTAGTCTATAGGCCTCCTAACAGTTGCAACTCTGTTGGTCGGAGTATAAATCAGGAAATAGTTGGGGCTTGTAATAAGGGAACAGCTATAATCATGGGGGATTTTAACTTTCATATTGACTGGACTAATCAAATTGGGCATGGCAGCATTGAGGAAGAGTTCATAGAGTGTATTAGGGATGGGTTCCTTGAGCAGTATGTAACTGAACCAACCAGGGGGCAGGCAATCTTAGATCTGGTCCTGTGTAATGAGACAGGATTAATAAAAAATGTCCTAGTAAAGGATCCCCTTGGAATGAGTGACCATAATATGGTTGAATTCCAAATTCAGTTTGAGGGTGAGAGAGTTGGATCTCAAACCAGCGTACTAAGCTTGAATAAAGGAGACTATGAAGGTATGAGAGTAGAATTGACTAAAGTGGACTGGGAAAACAGATTAAAGTGTAAGACGGTACAAGAGCAGTGGTCTACATTCAAGGAGATATTTCACATCTTTCAAGATAAATATATTCCACTGAGGAAAAAGGGGAGTAAAAGAAAAGACAGCCATCCGTGGCTTAGTAAAGTAATAAAGGATAGTATTCGACTGAAAACAAGGGCATATAAATTAGCCAAATCTAGTGGGAGGATAGAAGATTGGGAAGCATTTAAAAGCCAGCAAACAATAACTAAAAGATTAATTAAGAAAGGGAAGATAGATTATGAAAGTAAACTAGCAAAAAATATAAAAACAGATAGCAAGAGTTTCTACAGCTATATAAAAAGAAAAAGGGTAGCTAAAGTGAACGTTGTTCCCTTAGAGGATGGGACTGGGAAACTAGTGGTGGGGAACATGGAGATGGCAAAGACGCTGAACAAATATTTTGTATCAGTCTTTACAGTAGAGGACACTAAAAATATCCCAACACTGGACAAACAGGGGACAATTGGGGGGGAGGAGCTAAACACGATTAAAATCACTAAAGAGATGGTGCTCAGTAAAATAATGGGACTTAAGGCGGATAAATCCCCCGGACCTGATGGCCTACATCCTAGGGTCTTGAGAGAAGTGGCGGTAGGGATTGTGGATGCATTGGTGATCATTTTCCAGAACTCCCTGGACTCAGGAAAGATCCCGGCAGATTGGAAAACTGCTAATGTAACACCCTTATTTAAGAAGGGAAGTAGACAAAAAGCTGGAAACTATAGATCAGTTAGCCTAACATCTGTGGTTGGCAAAATGTTGGAGTCCATTATTAAGGAAACAGTATCAGAGCATTTGGATAAACATAATTTAATAGGACAGAGTCAGCATGGTTTTACGAAGGGGAAGTCATGTTTGACAAATTTGCTCGAATTCTTTGAGGATGTAACATACAGGGTGGATAAAGGGGAACCAGTGGATGTAGTGTATTTGGACTTCCAAAAGGCATTTGACAAGGTTCCACACAAAAGATTACTGATCAAGATGAAAAATCACGGGATTGGGGGTAATATACTGGCATGGGTGGAAGATTGGCTATCTAACAGAAAACAAAGAGTTGGGATAAATGGTTCGTTCTCAGGCTGGCAATCAGTAACTAGTGGTGTCCCACAGGGGTCAGTGCTGGGACCCCAATTCTTTACAATCTATATTAACGATTTGGAGGAAAGGACCGAGTGCAACATATCCAAGTTTGCCGACGATACAAAGATGGGAGGGAAAGCAGTGAGTGAGGAGGACATAAAAAACCTGCAAAAGGACATAGACAGGCTAAGTGAGTGGGCAGAGATTCGGCAGATGCAATATAATGTTGGAAAGTGTGAGGTTATGCACTTTGGCAGAAAAAATCAAAGAGCAAGTTATTATCTAAATGGAGAGAAATTGCAAAGTGCTACAGTACAAAGGGATCTAGGGGTCCTGGTACATGAAACACATGGGGGGGGGGCGCTATTTAAAGGGGCCTTGTAATGTATGTACCTTTAAGAGAGGAACTATCTTTTACAGCCCCTGTATACTGCAGTACCAGTAGTGACCACACCTGTATATAACACCGTGTAGTAATTTGTACAGTTAGTTCCAGCATCCCCTCTGTTCAGTAAACACCTGTTATTACCGTTCTCCTGCAGTCCGTGTGTTATTTATACGCGGACACTACAGTGGCGACGAGCAGGTTCGAACTCACCAGCATGTACTGCATCACCTCACGGGGATCCAGCCCTGAAAAGAAGCTTCTTGGAGGTCGAAGCCAGAGCAACGGGCGTCGACCGTGGGCAACCGCCCAGTGATCCATCAGAGTTCAGAGAATCGCAGGGGAGGCTGTGGAGAGCTGGGCTTGGTTCTCCAGTCAAGGTGTTCCAGCAAATCGGGCTGGTAGCAGGTAGTGCGCTGACCCTTCCCGGACTGCGCCAGGCTAGAGCTCAATCGAACGGCTCTGCAAGGGGGCCGAGCAGCTTCGTCGGGAAGAAAAAGAGAGAGAGAGGGTGGAGCGCACAGGGCGCGGCCGATGCTCAGGAGCCGGGCAGCGTTAAGGAAAATAAAAAAGGGGGAAGGAAAAGAGATGCGCAGTGGACAGCGTCGAAGAAGAATAAAACTAAGAAAATTAATTAACAAAAGAGAGACGCGCAGAAAGCCGCGAGGCGCCGCCATTACAATTTAGAACACTAGGAGCAGTGTTGGCAGCAGCGGGGGAAGAAGGAAAAGCACGGGAGGCGCCATTTTAATCCATTGGGGAAGAAGGAAAAGCGCGGGAGGCGCCATTTTAAACCACCCAAGATGCCGAAGAGTGGCAGCATCACTGCTTTCGACAATGAAATAGAAGACTGGACCACGTATGTGGAAAGAATTGAAGTGCACTGCAAGGCAAATGAGGTGGCTGATGAAAAGAAGGCGTCGGTATTATTGAATTTGATGGGCGCGAGAACGTACGGCCTATTGCGGAATTTAATTACCCCAGCTAAACCAATGGAGAAAAGCTTTGAAGAGATTGTCAATATCTTACAGGAACAACTAAACCCTACACCGCTGCTGATAGCAGAAAGATTCAAGTTCCATAAAAGAAACCAGCACAAAGACGAAAGTAATGCTGACTATCTTACGGAACTACGCAAGTTATTGAAACACTGCCAGTTTGGAGCAGGACTGGCAGATACCTTAAGGGATAAGTTTGTCTGTGGGCTCCAGAGTGAAGGAACCCAGAAACGACTACTTTCAGAAAAGGACCTTACACTAGAAAAGGCTTTCAGCGTTGCAGTATCCTACGAAGCAGCAGCACGGGGAGCTGCGGAAATACAACAGAAACCACAAGAATATAGCACCAATGAAATGGCACATGGAGCAGAAAAGTGCTATCGCTGTGGCAGAACAACCCATGACCAGAAGGATTGCTGGTTTAAGGACAAAGTATGCAGGCAATGTGGAAAACTGGGACACATAGCATGAGTCTGCAGGTCGGGAAAGAAAACGAACACTAAAAGAACTACAAGAAAGTACAAAAGATGACGGACAGTAGTTCAGAAGATCAGAAGAGTGATAATGATTCCGGGAGCAGGAGACTAAGTTGTCTAAAGTTACACAAAGTGATCGCAAAGGAGGATCACCGAACCATTTGGGTCACCCTCATGATAGCAGGGTCCCAAGTAAAGATGGAATTGGACACAGGATCAGCCCTAACAGTCATGAATCGATGAGACTACGAGCGGCTATTCTCACACATACCCTTGAAGGACACGTCCATTGTCTTGAAGACATATACGGGGCAAAAAGTCAACCCAGAGGAAAAATAAGGGTGCCCGTTAAATACAACGGCAAGGAAACACAGAAACTGTATTTATATATACTACAAGATGGAGGACCACCATTATTGGGACGTGAATGGATCCGAAAAATACAATTGGATTGGCATTCCATTCAGGCGCTAACTGTGGCTGACAAAAAGGATGACGACGTCACACCTGGACGACTGTCAAAAATTCTAACTGACGCGAAAGAAGTGTTCCAGCAAGGACTTGGGACTCTAAAAGGCATAACGGCAATGATAAAAATTGAAGATAACGCAAACCCAAAATTTTTTCATGCCAGACCGGTACCGTATGCGATCCACCCAGCCGTCGAAGCAGAGCTGGAGAGTCTGGAGCGTTCGGGTGTGCTGTCCAAGGTGGACTGGAGTGAGTGGGCCACACCCATCATTCCTGTAATGAAGAAATCATTGAGCAGCACACCTGGGGAGCCGAAGAAGGTTCGCATCTGTGGGGACTTTAAGGTATCTGTGAACCCAGTCCTTCACACAGTACAATATCCACTTCCGCGGATAGAAGATATTTTCAGCTCATTATCTGGAGGGAAACGCTTTACGAAGATTGATCTGGCCCAAGCGTATCTACAAATGGAGGTAGAAGAAGCATCTAGAAAATACCTCACGATAAACACTCACAAAGGTCTTTACCAGTACAACCGACTGGTATTCGGGGTAGCATCAGCTCCGGCTATTTGGCAGAGGGCGATGGAACAAGTCCTGCAAGGGATCCCGGGGACCCAGTGTTATTTGGATGACATCCTGGTTACGGGCGAAAATGACAGTGAACACCTTGCCAACCTGGAGCAGGTGCTCACTAGATTACAAGAATATGGGCTACGAGCCAACCGCCCCAAATGCGAGTTTTTCAGGAAACAAATCTCGTATTGTGGCCACGTGATTGATGAAGAGGGGTTACATAAGTCCCCAGACAAGATTGAGGCAGTAGTCAAGGCTCCAGCACCGGAAAATGTGTCGCAACTGAGGTCGTTCCTCGGGTTGGTGAACTACTACCATAAGTTCTTGCCAAATTTGTCTACAATTCTGCACCCACTGAACGCCCTGCTGCAAACTGGAGTAGCATGGAAATGGAGTGATGAGTGTAAGCGTGCCTTTCAGAAATGTAAATGCCTAATCACTTCAAAAGAAGTATTGGCCCACTACAATCCAACACTACTGATTCGGTTGGCATGTGATGCGTCTCCCTACGGCATTGGAGCGGTGCTGTCGCACAAATTCCTTGACGGTTCAGAGAGGCCAATAGCCTTTGCGTCACGCTCGTTAACCTCAGCCGAGCGTAACTACGCCCAGATTGACAGGGAGGCCCTCAGCCTGGTGTGGGGGGTGAAGAAGTTCAATCACTATCTGCATGGGCAGAAATTCACCTTACTGACTGATCACTAGCCTCTTGTCTCCATTTTTAACCCAAAGAAGGGCGTTCCGGTGATGACGGCGCAACGGCTGCAAAGATGGTCCTTTTTTCCAGGGGCACATCAATACAAAATAGAGTATAAGGGCACGAAACAGCATGGAAACGCTGATGGGCTGTTGCGCCTGCCGCTGCCTATGGTGGAGGAAGCACCTGCAGTGGTCCCTGTTGAGATATTCCATTCGACCATAGTCGAATGTCTACCTGTTACAAACTTAAGTGTAGAGAAGGAAACCCAAAATGAACCGACACTCTCTCTGGTCTATGATTTGACGGTGAAGGGATGGCCAGCACATGGCGACTCACTGTTGCCAGCATTCTCGCCAAGGAGAGAACAGCTGTCAGTGTGCCGGGGGACCTTGATGTGTGGATCCCGAGTGGTAATTCCACCCAAGCTGAGAGATAGAGTGCTCAATGAGCTTCATGAGGGTCATCTGGGAGGGGTAAAAATGAAGAGCCTAGCCAGGGCGTTTGTGTGGTGGCCGGGAATCGATAAAGAAATCGAGGAAATGACCAAGACCTGCACAGGATGCCAGAAAGTCCAAAACGCTCCACCACAGGCCCCGCTACACCCATGGGAGTGGCCCTCATCTCCATGGCAACGGGTACACATTGATTTTGCTGGTCCATTTTGTTGGATCCGTGGTTCAGTGGATAAATAATTACACGGATGCGGTACATAAACAAATAACAGGTCTTTACTGGAGGAGGGCAATCTCTAGACTGGAGTACAGAGGCATGCGCACAGCTTATATACCGGTGTGGTTACTGCTGGTACTACAGTACACAGGAGCTGTAAAAAAGTAGTTCTGACTTAAAGCACATACACTACACATTTATGGACTCAATGTTTTTAATCGCCGTGGATGCACATTTGAAATGGCCAGCGGTCATCAAAATGTCCTCCACCACCACGGAGAAAACTATTGCAGTCCTACGGACCATCTTCGCCAGGAATGGCTTGCCAGAACAGATTTGCTCCGACAATGGACTACAGTTTGTGTCCGAGGATTTCCGGAGGTTTTTGAGGAATAATGGGGTAAAGCATTACACATCCGCCCCATATCATCCAGCCACAAATGGATTGGCTGAGAGGTTTGTTCAAACCTTTAAAAAAGCAATAAAGGCGATGTATAACGACAACATACCACTGCAACACAAGGTGGATAATTTCTTGTTTGCTTACCGGAATGCGACACATGCAGTCACCAACCAAGCTCCAGCCATGATGTTCTTTAACCGAAGGTTAAGATGTCGCCTGGATTTGCTCAAACCAAACATAAGACGAGATGTTGAGAATAAGCAATTCCAGCACATCAATGAGAAGCCAACCAGGAGCTTCAAGATAGGGCAACCAGTCTTGGCCCGCGACTACCGAACAGAAAAATGGCAGCCAGGAACGATATGCACACGGCAGGGACCACTAATGTACACAGTGGACATTGGAGAGAGCATCGTGAGACGCCATGCTGACCAGATTCTAGAGTCACAGGAACAAGTCAAACCCATGCCACGATCATACGCACCTGGTGATGAACCCGAAGTACAGATTGCGTCTACCTCAGAATCAGTGGTATTGGAAGCTGACGAACCAACCAATGACAATGAGCCAGAATCGACTCCGCCGCAAGAACAGGATACTCGAGAAAGGCGCTATCCAGACAGGATCAGGAAGCCTCCTCAAAGACTGAATTTATAAATGTTACTTTCAGCTGATGTATATAGTACAAAGAAAATTGTAATTGTAATTAGTTATTATTTAATTGTTAAATGAATGTTATGTACTGTTTATCTAAAAGGGGAGGAATTGTAATGTATGTACCTTTAAGAGAGGAACTATCTTTTACAGCCCCTGTATACTGCAGTACCAGTAGTGACCACACCTGTATATAACACCGTGTAGTAATTTGTACAGTTAGTTCCAGCATCCCCTCTGTTCAGTAAACACCTGTTATTACCGTTCTCCTGCAGTCCGTGTGTTATTTATACGCGGACACTACAGACGTGAGTCTAGATTCAGATCAGCCATGATCCTATTGAATGGCGGAGCAGGCCCGAGGGGCCGTATGGCCTACTCCTGCTCCTATTTCTTATGTTCTTATGTTCTTATAGTTAAGAGTAGTAACCTGGTGCAGTTTTATTATTGCAGCTGAAAATGGGTTTATCACAAAGAATAAGCATTTTTATCAGAGTGTCTAGTCCGCCACCTGAGTAACCCGATTTTAAATTCTATTAAGGGAATCCAGGGATATGGGGATCGGGCAGGAAAGTGGAGTTGAGGTAGAAGATCAGCCATGATCTTACTGAATGGCGGAGGAGGCTCAAAGGGCCAAATGGCGACTCCTGCTCCTATTTCTTATGTTCTAAATAACTGAAAATGATTTTTAAAAACTATACAGAACAATTTATTAGTTACATTGGTGTACAGTCGTCAGTTTCTTAGTAAATTAAATATTTTTTAATATTTAAAAGGTGCCTATTAGTGTCCTTGGGGGAGAAATTCATTATAGTCCAGGAATGGGCACTAACTTTAGAAAGGTTTGAGAATTAGCACCAGTCTATGCTTGGTGGCATCTCAGACTGCAAGCTCTGACTGCTGCCATCATGGCTGGGTCTACCACCGTTGACCGGGGCTTTCACAGTGTTGCAGCAGGCCAGCAACCTGTGCTCCAACAGATTGCTCGGGATGCTGAGGTGCTGCCCCGGGGGGAGTGGCAGTGGATCAGTGGAGCAGGAAGCTGCTGTCCTCTCTCAGGATGATAGCATTCCTGCTCCCACCACTGCCACTCCACCATTGCCCTTGTCACTGCCTGTCATCCAGCCAGCCCAGACTGCTGCCGCCCATGCTGAGGTGGTGCAGTCTACAGCCGGGCCTTCCAGGTCCAGAGCTGGTCGAGGTCGTCCTGCAAGGCCATCTGAAGTCTCCCGCACGGACACTCAGCAGCCTTCCACCAGCTATGCTGCAGCCACAGGGCCAACGCTTCGTAGGAGCACTAGAGTAGGCAAAGGCACAGTAACGACAGGCACCAAGGGATTGCAGAAAGGTGAATAGTTAATATTTCTGGTGTAAATATGTGTTCACTGATTATTGATAAATGTATTAATTCAGTTTGGATTATTTTGTGGTTTCTCTCATTTCAGCTTAATGCTGTGACAGGGATGGAATGATGGTGATGTGGTGAGCAACAGGGATTTGGGGTTTAATTTATTCGAACCACAGTCTGACGAGCCGGTCACGGACCGACCTTCCAGAAGGCTGATTGAGTGGCTGCCCCCTCCATCGCTCCTGTTCCTCCTCCTCGTCTTCCTCTTCCTCCTTCTCCTCCTCTCCCTTCTCCTCCCCTTGAGGTGGTCCCGCAATCCCTGGTGGCAAGGGCTGGGCCCTCATGATGGCCAAGTTGTGGAGCATGCACCAGACCACCATGAAATGGGACACCCGCTCAGCCGAGTACTGGAGGGCTCATCACGAGTGGTCAAGGCGGCGGAACTGTTGTTTGAGCACCCCGATGGTCTGCTCGATGATGTTCCTGGTGGCGGCGTGGCTCTCATTATATCAGTGCTGGTCAGGAGTGTTGGGGTTGCGGAGGGGAGTCATGAGCCAGGTGGAGAGTGGATAGTCCTTGTCTCTGTCCAGCCAGCCGCAAGCTCGATGTGATGGCTGGAAGAGTGCTGGAACACCGGTCTAGCGCAGGATGAAGGCATCGTGGCTGCTGCCAGGATAGCGGGCATTGACATTGAGGATTTGCTGTCTGTGGTCGCACACCAACTGCACATTAAGTGAGTGGTAGCCTTTGTGGTTATGGAAGGCCTCAGGATTGTTATGCAGTGCCCGCAAAGCTACGTGGGTGCAGTCAATGGCGCCCTGCACCATGGGGAATCCCGCTATCCTGGCAGAGCCACATGCGCGCTCGTCCTGCTTCTCTCTGGTGATGGGGAAGGAAATGTAGTCCCTTCTCCTAGTGTAGAGAACTTCTGTGACCTCCCGGATGCAGCGATGGACGGCGAACTGCAAGTTGTTACCTATGTTTCCTGTTGCAGACTGGAAGGATCCACTGGCGAAGAAATTGAGGGCGACGGTGACCTTCACTGCCACTGAGAGAGCCGTGGTCGCCCTAATCTGAGGCTGGAGGTCTGCAGGAGGTGGAAGAGTTCTGTGACCACCTCCTTGGTGAAGCAGAACCTTCTAATACACTGCTACTCGCTTAATTGGAGGTAGGAGAAGTGCTCTCGGAATACCGTCGGAGGGTAAGGCCTCCTGTTGAGAGCCCTCATGGCCCTCCTCCTCCCTCTGGCCACATGTTCCAGTCTTTCTCACTGCCTCCACTCCCTCCGCCGTAGATCCTGGAGGGTGAGGGTGACTGCCAGTACAGCCCCCATTAATGTAACCAAGTGCAGCACTTTGATAGGTTGTGAGAATAAATGTAACTAATTGTTAATAGCCACAAAATTCCTGAAACTAAACAAGCTTTAAATGACTGATTTAAACTGTTGCACAATGTCAAACTGACAAGGAAGCAGTGAAACAGCACTAACCTGACAGTTGCGACTCATTACTCATGATCCCTTTATGTAGCGCCCCTGGAGCCGGCTACTGACTGCTTCACACCTCCTGTCGGGGTGAGGCGCTAAGGCAGGGGTGAATACACAATTTGGCAGATCAGGCACCCAGTGAGCGTTGCATGCTCACTGACATCATGATTTGCCTGGCGGTGAGGTCCCCGGCGGTAACTGGTAGTGGTGGCGCAACGGTGGGGCTGGATTTGCCGTGCGGCGCTGCATTCGCATCACCCTAGTGCTACTGCATCAGCGCCCCATTAGCGCCCCCGACAGGCGCTAAAGAGAGGCGCTAACCAACTGAATTTTTCGCCCCTGGTGTCTAAAAAAACCTTAATTTTAAGAGCCTCCTTGAAGGCCCGCAAACAGGTGCAATTAGCGGAAACTCACCATGGTGATTAATTTGATCTGGGGGTGTGGCCAGTTCCTTCCACCGCCCTTTCAGGCAGTGCATTCTAGATCACAACAACTCGCTGCTTAAAAACAAATACCCCTCATCTCACCCTGGGTCTTTTGCATAACTAGTGATTTATAAAGTTTTAACATAACTTCCTTGCTTTTGTATTCTGTGCCTCTATTTATAAAGCCAAGGATCCCATTTGCTTTTTTACCAGTTTCATCAACTTGTCCAGCCACCTTCAAAGATCTGTGAATGTGAACTGCCAGGTGTCTCTGTCCCTGCTGTAAAATTGTACCATTTCATTTACATTTGTCCGACATCCAGTACTGGATGAGCAGAAATTTCCTCCAATCAAATATTGGAAAGATCAAAGCCATTGTCTCCGGTCCTCACCACAAACTCCGTTCTCTAGCCACCGACTCCATCCCTCTCCCAGGCATCTGTCTGAGGCTGAACCAGACTGATCGCAGCCTTGCCATCATATTCAACCCTGAGCTGAGCTTCTGACCACATTTCCTCTCATCACTGAGACCGCCTATTTCCACCTCCGTAACATCGCCCGTCTCTGCCCCTGCCTCAGCCCATCTGCTGTTGAAACCCTCATCCATGCCTTTGTAGCCTCTAGACTCCACTATTCCAATGCTGTCCTGGTTAGCCTCCTGTTGTGTATGTAACCTGTTCCACCTTAAGAGAGCTTAAGCCTGTTCCACCTTAAGAGATGTACTACTTTCTCAGGCTGCTGTAGACGTAATACCGGGGGTGAACACACCGGTATATAAGCACTGTGCAGTAATCTTGTATTCAGTGTAGTCCCTACCTCCAACCAGTAAAGACCTGTGTGCTTTTCTGGCTGTCTCAAGCAGCAAGAGGAGAAGGAGCTGCCAAAATAAGAGAGTGGAGAGTGGTGGTCTCCTGACCAGGAAGAGGAGTAGCAGAAAGATAGATCACCACCTCCAACATCTTCAAACAACTGAGGTGCCTGGAGAGATTGGGCAGAGGAGGAGAAGGAGAAAGGAGGAGGAGGTGAGGAGCCCGGTTTAAAAACCGGCGCCAAAGGCAGAGGCCCGACCAGTTCGGGGGAGGAGCAGCAGCGGAGGAGGTGAGGAGCCCGGTTTAAAAACCGGCGCCAAAGGCAGAGGCCCGACCAGTTCGGGGGAGGAGCAGCAGCGGAGGAGGTGAGGAGCCCGGTTTAAAAACCGGCGCCAAAGGCAGAGGCCCGACCAGTTCGGGGGAGGAGCAGCAGCGGAGGAGGTGAGGAGCCCGGTTTAAAAACCGGCGCCAAAGGCAGAGGCCCGACCAGTTCGGGGGAGGAGCAGCAGCGGAGGAGGTGAGGAGCCCGGTTTAAAAACCGGCGCCAAAGGCAGAGGCCCGACCAGTTCGGGGGAGGAGCAGCAGCGGAGGAGGTGAGGAGCCCGGTTTAAAAACCGGCGCCAAAGGCAGAGGCCCGACCAGTTCGGGGGAGGAGCAGCAGCCCAGGAGCGGAGAGGCAGCAGTCCGCGAGACTCGGGGCCATTTAAAAAACAGCTGAGGCGGAAGTCCAGCTCTTGAGCTTTTTTTCAGAAGCGGACCTGGTGGGAAGCACCCAGGTGAAAGGTATTTAAGGAGGGTGGTGGCTTAAACCCGAGTTCCTACAGAGTAGGAACCCCCACCGCCCCCCTCCTCTAACCTAGTAGTCTTTTAGCAGCTGTCTAAAAACAGAGGTCACAAATTTTTTGGTCTCAGTTTCTTTTCAGCAGGGCAGGAACCGGGAGGAGCGGGAAGTCGGCGTAGGACCAAGGGGACAAGACCGGGAAGTCAGTGAAAGACCAGGGAGGTAAGACTAACTGGTAAGTACTTTCCTCAAACCTTCCTAGAAAGTAAAACCAAAACTAGTGGGATTTGGTTAGTTTAAAAAGGAATAAGAGGAGTACAGTATACATTGGTCTAAGTAAGCTTCGGGAAAACAAAAGTCGATAAATAAACTAAAACTAGAAAATTAAAAAGTAATATAAGGGTTAAGTCATGGCAGTAGAGCTCGGACCTGTGTCATGCTCCTCCTGTAACATGTGGGAAATCAGGGACGCTTCCTGTGTCCCTGACGACTATGTGTGCGGGAAGTGTGTCCAGCTGCAGCTCATGTGGGACCGCATGACGGCCCTTGAGCTGCAGATGGACTCACTTTGGAGCATCCACGATTCTGAGAGGGGTGTGGATAGCACATTTAGTGAGTTGGTCACACCGCAGGTTAAGGCCAGCGTAGACAGTACATGGGTGACCAAAAGGCAGAGCAAGGGCAGGAAGGTAGTGCAGAAATCCCCTGGGGTTGTCTCCCTTAGCAACAGGTTCACCGTCTTAGGTACTGTTGTCGGGGGGGGTGACGCATCGGGGGAAGGCACCAGCAGCCAGGCTCATGGCACCATGACTGGCTCTGTTGCAAAGAAGGGAGGGAAAAAGAGTGGCAGGGCTATAGTAATAGGGGATTCGATTGTAAGGGGAATAGATAGGGGTTTCTGTGGTCGCGACCGAGACTCCAGGATGGTATGTTGCCTCCCTGGTGCAAGGGTCAAGGATGTCTCGGCGCGGGTACAGAACATTCTGGAGGGGGAGGGGGAACAGCCAGTTGTCGTGATACATGTTGGTACCAACGACGTAGCTAAAAAAAGGGAAGAGGTCCTACAAGTAGAATTTAGGGAGTTAGGAGCCAAGCTAAAAAGTAGGACCTCGAAGGTAGTAATCTCTGGATTACTACCAGTGCCACGTGCTAGTAAGAGTACAGAGAACAGGATAGTTAGGCTAAATACGTGGCTTGAGCAGTGGTGTAAGAGGGAGGGTTTTAAATTTTTGAGGCATTGGAACCAGTTTTGTGGTAGGTGTGACCTATACAAAAGGGACGGTCTACACCTGTGCAGAGATGGAACTGATGTTCTCGGGGTAATTTTTGATAAAGCAGTTCGGGAGCATTTAAACTAGTATGGCAGGGGGCTAGAAACCTATGTAGTGAAATAGAGGAAAGTGAAAGGCAGACAGAAATAAATGGTAAAAGGGTGAGGAACAAAAAACAAAGGGCCAAACTAATTCATAAAAAATGTGAGCATAAAAAAAGCCTGAGGGTTTTATACCTTAATGCGAGAAGCATCAGGAACAAGGTAGATGAATTAGCTGTGGAAATAGAGGTTAATAATTATGATCTAATTGGGATTACGGAAACATGGTTGCAGGGTGAGCAGGGCTGGGAGCTTAACATACAGGGGTATTCAGTATTTAGGAAGGATCGACAAAAAAGAAAGGGAGGAGGGGTAGCATTGCTAGTAAAAGAGGGGATAAATGCAATTGAAAAGAAGGATATTAACTCAGTTAATACAGAATCTATATGGGTGGAGCTAAGAAATAGCGAGGGGCGAAAAACATTAATAGGAGTGGTATATAGGCCTCCAAATAGTAAAATAGAGGTTAGGGAGGGCATCACGAGGGAAATTAGAGAAGCGTGCAATAAGAGCACAGCTGTCATCATAGGTGACTTTAACTTACATATAGATTGGACTAGCCTAATCAGTAAAAATAATGAGGAGGAGGAATTCCTTGAGTGTTTAAGGGATGGTTATCTGGATCAATATGTCGAGGAACCAACTCGGGAACAGGCTATATTGGACTGGGTACTGTGCAATGAGAAGGGACTAATCAGTAATCTTGTTGTACGGGGACCCTTGGGTCAGAGCGATCATAACATGATCGATTTCTCACTCGAAATGGAGAGCGAAGAAATTGACTCAGAGACTAAGGTCCTGAATTTAAACAAGGGGAATTATGATGCCATGAGACGGGAACTGAGTAGGTCTGATTGGACAATGTTCCTGGGAGGACTGGAGGTAGATAAACAATGGCAAACATTTAAAGATAGAATGACAAAATTGCAAAAATTGTTTATACCAATCTGGCATAAAAGGAAATCTAAAAAGGTGACTCAACCGTGGATAACAGGGGAAATTAGAGACAGCATAAAATCCAAAGATAGGGCGTATAAAATAGCCAAAAAAAGCGCCAGAGCGGAAGATTGGGAACAGTTTAAGATAGAGCAAAGGAGGGCAAAGGGCATGATCAAGAGGGGCAAAATAGCTTACGAAAACAAGCTGGCGGAAAATATAAAAACTAACTCCAAAAGCTTTTATAAATATATCAAAAGGAAAAGACTGGTGAAAACCAAAGTTGGTCCATTGCAGTCAGATACGGGGGAATATATAATGGGAAATAAGGAAATGGCAGATCAACTAAATGCATACTTTGGGTCAGTCTTTACGAAGGAAGACACAAAAAACCTCCCTGGGATATCGGGAAAAATAGGGACATTGGCAAAGGAGGAACTGACGCAAATCAATATCTCTAAGGATATGGTGTTAAGGAAGCTAAAGGGATTGAAGGTGGACAAATCCCCAGGGCCTGATAACATGCATCCTAGGGTACTGAAGGAGGTGGCCCTAGAGATAGCGGATGCACTAAGGATGATTTTTCAGAATTCATTAGACTCGGGAACAGTGCCGATGGATTGGAGGGTAGCTAACGTTACCCCACTATTCAAAAAGGGGGGTAGGGAAAAAGCAGGTAATTACAGACCTGTAAGCCTTACATCAGTTGTGGGCAAAATGCTGGAGTCCATCATTAAGGATGAAATAGCGGAGCACTTAGCAAATGGGGACAGGATAGGACAGAGTCAACATGGATTTACAAAGGGTAAATCGTGCTTGACTAATCTATTGGAATTTTTTGAGGGAGTAACTGGTAGAATAGATGGGGGAGAGCCAGTAGATGTGGTGTACCTGGACTTCCAAAAGGCCTTCGATAAGGTCCCACATAAAAGATTAGCATGGAAAATTGAGGCTCATGGGATAAAGGGGAAAGTTTTGGCGTGAATAGGGAACTGGCTGTCAGATAGAAAACAGAGAGTTGGAATAAACGGCTCATTTTCTGAATGGCAGGCAGTAACAAGTGGGGTACCACAGGGATCTGTCCTGGGCCCCCAGCTGTTCACAATTTACATTAATGACCTGGATCAGGGAGTCGGATGCAGCATTTCCAAATTTGCAGACGACACTAAACTAGGAGGGGGGGTGGGCTCAGAGGAAGAGACCAGGAAGCTCCAGAGCGATTTGGACAGACTGGGCGATTGGGCGGATAAATGGCAGATGCACTATAATGTGGACAAGTGCGAAGTTATCCACCTTGGGTGCAGGAACGGGAGGGCAAATTATTATTTAAATGGCAATAGATTGGGAGAGGGGGAAGTACAGAGAGACCTGGGTGTTCTTGTACACCAGTCACTGAAGGCGAGCATGCAGGTGCAACAGGCGGTCAAGAAGGCAAACGGTATGCTGGCCTTCATAGCAAAAGGGTTAGAATACAGGAACAGGGATACCTTGCTGCAGCTGTACAGGGCACTGGTGAGACCACACCTCGAGTACTGTGTACAGTTTTGGTCGCCTCATCTGAGGAAGGATGTTCTTGCCATGGAGGGGGTGCAGCGGCGATTCACCAGGCTGATACCAGGAATGGCGGGAATGACCTATGAGGAGAGACTATGTAGTTTAGGGATGTACACACTGGAGTTTAGAAGATTGAGAGGGGACCTCATAGAAGTGTATAAAATTCTGACAGGTCTAGACAGACTGGATGCAGAAGGAATGTTTCCCTTGGCGGGTGAGAACAGAACAAGAGGACATAATTTAAGGATAAGGGCTAAACCATTTAGGACAGAGATGAGGGGGAATTTCTTCACTCAGAGAGTGGTGAACCTGTGGAACTCATTGCCACAGAGGGCAGTGTACGCCAGCTCATTAAATATATTTAAGAGGGAATTAGATATATTTCTACGGGCAAAAGGGGTTAAGGGTTACGGAGAGAAGGCGGGGACGGGATACTGAATTAAAGGATCAGCCATGATCTCATCGAATGGCGGAGCAGGCACGAAGGGCCGAATGGCCTACTCCTGCTCCTATCTTCTATGTATCTATGTATCTATGTATCAACATCAACCGGGGAGAGGCCTTTTCTATCACTGCCTCCCCAAATTGGCCTCCACTTCAGGAGAGAGGGGAGAGAAACATCAGGAAAAAAACCACCAACTGTTTGGAAGGAGGGAAGATTCATCTCGTTTGAAACATCTACAGGTGGGTGTTATTTGGGGCACTCTCCCAAGACTTTGTATTTTAGGTGGGGGGAGAAAAGAAGAAGCAAGGCCGGACCATCAAGGGGTGTAGTGTGTGTGTGTGTGACTCTTGTTAAAAGCTAGGCCACACACACCACTAATTAGCACCCCTACAATTGCCTGCCCTGGGAGAGCTGGAGCTGACCAGGTGAAGTCTCTAATTTCATGAATTACATCATTAAGACCTGTTGCAGGACTGAGCCTGGGCTTCTCCAGCTTTTCCAGGTGAAGACATCTTCTCCCCCTGCCAGAAGACCATCACCAAAGACTTTTAAACTACATCAGAGAGTGCCCCCCTGCCAATACCCACTCACCATCCTGAGTGGCAACACTGCCCTTGTGGTCTCCCTCCTTCCTACCCCCCTCTCTCTCTCTCTATCTCTCTCTGCCTGTCTTTCTAAGGCACCTCAGTCCCATCACCTTTTATTAATTGCCTATTGAGCAGAGGGGAGAGGGCCCCTCCCCCAATTTCATTCAGTAAGGGGAGAGGTGTGTCCTCATTTTAATCAGCTCCCTCTGCTCAATAGAGGACAAAAAAATATATATATTACCTGAGGCCATTAACACCTTCAGGCCTGTGATTTGGGGTGAGTGTAGCCCTTAAAAAAGCACCCCAGAATGGCGACTACATCATCGCCGGTGGCGGGGCAAGCCAAGACTTATGCGGGAGCGGCAGCCACAGCCACAGCTGCTCCCGCTGCTTCTGCTGCCCCGTCACCATTTAAACTGATAACGAAAAAGCTTGGGGTGAAGAGCTACACTCACCCCACTATGACCATCGAGGCCTGCGTCAAAGCCATGGCTGGGGTTGTCGGCCCCTCAGCTATCGTCGCGGCCTCGAAAATGTACGGGAAGGCTGTGTTCTTCCTGGGGTCGGAGCGGGCGGTGTCCCTGGCCGTCACCAAGGGGCTCACCGTGGGCGGGACCTTCCTGCCGGTGGATCCTCTCGAGGCCACCGTGCAGAGGATTGTCATCTCTAACGTCCCGCCCTATGTTCCCGGTGAGCTCCTCCTTCCCCATTTGCGTCAGCTTGGGGAGGTGAGGTCGGGGATCACGCCTATCCCGCTCGGCTTCCGGGAGGCCAGCCTTCGCCACGTCTTCTCCTTCCGGCGCCAGCTGTTTATCCAGCTGGCGCGGGAGGAGGACACTGATGGAGCGTTCGTCGTCCTCCACGAGGGGACCGCCTATCGCGTCTTTTGGACGTCGGACGGTGTGCGGTGCCACGCCTGCAAGGAGGTGGGGCATATCAGGAGGAACTGCCCTGCCTCCAAGGCCGCCGGATCATCTCGTGCGGCCGAGGCGGGCGCCGCCGCTGCTCCTCCCCCCGGGTCTGCCCGCGCGTCAAGTACGCCTGATGCGCGGTTGACGTCGGGGGCCGATGCCACCAAGGCCTCCGGCGGGGGGGAGGTAGCGTGTCCGGTCGGAAAAAAGGCGTGGGGAAAGAAAAAACACCTTAGGGCGGGTCCCCCCGTGGATGGCGAGCCCTTGCCCCTTGAGCCCCTTACACCCGCGCTCCTCGCGGAGTTGACCGGGGCAGATGCCAGCGGGAGGGGCCTTGTGCCCGAGCCTGTGGCCGCAACCGCCGCAGCGGTATTGCCATTACCTGCGGCCGGGCTCGGGCCCGAGGAGCCCGACAAACCTGCTCCGCCGGAGGGAGTTGAGGAGGAGGCCTTTGCAGACATGGAGGTCTCCCTCGTCCCTCCGCGCTAAAAAGAAGGCGCGACACCCTGGATGAGGAGGAGGACCGGGAGGAGGAGGGTCCCTCCGAACAGCGGGAGTCGTCGCCCGCCGCGGGTGCTGCGCCCCCCCCACCGCTGTCACCATCACCGGCGATCGGCAGGGGTCGCCTGTCCCTCGGGAGGCTGAGGCAGATGTGTCTGTGCAGCACATGCCTCCCGGGGATGAGGACGAGACCCTGCCCGTGGGGGGGGTCGCGGATCAACCCGCGGCTGAAATAGACTATTTATCGGTGTCGTTACCCCTCGACTGGTCGGGCGGCCTGGGGTCTGGGTCGGGCGAGTTCGAAGATAGTGAGCTCGCCCAAAGCGGCCCGGTCATTTCCCAGGGGCTGCTCGACCTGGTCGAGGATTTAGCCAAAGACGCCCCATCTGCCGGGTCAGAGGCCGGTGGCGCGGATGAGGAAGGCCCTCTGGCTGTGTCTCGGGCGCCGGACATCCTGGGGGAGTTCGGATTTGTGTTCTCCCCGATTTCTCCGTTCGATCTGGCGTCTGGGGCGGAGGGGGGCTCCGAACCGCCGCCGCCGTCTTCTGGCCCGGCGCCCCCAGAGGAGCCCAGGGAGAATTCCTCCGCCACCGATCCTGGGGGTGGGATCCGGGCGGAGGCGGGGCCGGCTGTTGCGGCCGAGCCGTCCGCTGCGCACTGTGTGGTGGGCGGGTTGGCCGCTGGTGACGACCCCCTGGAGGAGGATGGGGACTCGGTGATGGGCACGGAGGACGAGTCGGACTCCGGCGCCGACGAGGCGGTGGACGACCTCGTGCCCCTTGCCAAGTCTCCCCTCATTCCCGCAAGGGAACTCCGGGATTTTATGGCCACGTGCCTGGGTCGGCGCGGGAAGGTCCGGCTGGCCCTCGACAGGTGGTCGGAGCTGGCGCTGCTCATTGATTCCGTCCGCGCCGCCGTTAAGACCATGGACGCGGACGAGAGTGTGAGCCCACTTGAGCTGCGTCGGCTCAGAACATTTCTCACTGGGCTGCTGAGGAGGTGGCGGCTGACTAGCGGCCGCGCTTCCTCCCCCCGTTAGTTGTAGGTAGAGGTTGCACTATGCTTCTGACATGAAGATAACCATAGCCAGCCTCAACATCAACGGCAGCGGGGAGGCGCGCCGCAGATTCAATAACTTCTCGGTCCTTCGGGACGGGAAGTATGCGGTGTGCTTCCTGCAAGAAACCCACACCATTCCGGGAGACGAAGCCACGTGGCTCCTGGAGTGGCAAGGAGGGGTCAGCATGAGTCACCTCTCCAATAATTCCAGTGGGGTGGCTATCTTGCTGGCCCCGCATTTTCAGCCGGAGATCTTGGGGGTCAAGGAGCACGTGACGGGCCGCTTGCTCCAGGTCACTGTTCGCCTGGGGGGCGTGCCGCTCCATCTAGTGAACGTGTATGCCCCTCAGGCCGGTGCGCAGCAAATGCGCTTCTTTGAAGAAGTGTCCGCTCTTCTGGGCTCCATCGACGTGGGCGAGTGCGTCATCCTCGGGGGGGATTTTAACTGTACCCTCGAGGCGAGGGACCGTACGGGTCCCCCGCGATGCCCGCCGGCGATGGAGAAGTTGAGGGACCTGGTTGGGTCCTTCGACTTGGTGGACGTCTGGCGAAATCTTCATCCCGACTCCAGCGCCTTCACTTACGTGAGGTCTGGAGGAGGAGGGTCCAGAATCGACCGCCTCTACATTTCCCGGGCGTACGTATCCTGCGTTCCGGCGGCTTCCATGCGGTCGGTGCCGTGCACGGACCACCACCTGGTGTGGGCGGAGCTCGTCCCGCTGCGCGCTCGGGGAGGGTCCGCGTACTGGCACTTTAACAACCTGCTGCTGGAGGACGCGCGATTCCGGGATTCGTTTCGTCGGTTCTGGGCCGACTGGAGAAGGAAGCAGGGGGGCTTCCCCTCCTTGAGGCTGTGGTGGGACGTGGGCAAGGCTCACGTGCGTCTCTTCTGTCAGGAGTATGCGAAGGGGTCGACCAAGAGGCGGGAGGCCCGGGTCGGGCGGTTGGAGAAGGAGGTGCTCGACCTGGAGTCCCGTCTCGGTCAAGTCGTCGGGGACTCGGCCCTGCGGAAGGTGTACGAAGAGAAGAAGGGCGCGCTGAAGGACCTGCAGCTCGTCGGGTCCCGAGGCGCGTACGTGAGGTCGCAGATCCAGCTCCTGCGGGACCTGGACCGCGGCTCCCCCTTCTTCTACTCGCTGGAAAAAAGACGAGGGGTCCGTAAGCAGCTCTTGGGGCTGCTGGCCAACGACGGATCTCTGGTCTTGGATCCGGAGGGAATCAGCGCGGAGACCCGCGCCTACTACGGGGCTCTGTTCTCTCCGGATCCGTCCAGCGAGGATGCGCGCAGAGTTTTGTGGGAGGACCTGCCGAAGGTCAGTCCGGAGGGCGCTGAAAAATTGGACGCTCCGCTAAGCCTGGCGGAGCTGACCAGCGCCCTCCGCCAGCTCTCTAGGGGAAAGTCTTCGGGGCTGGACAGGCTGACCGTGGAGTTCCACAGGGCGTTCTGGGATGTCTTGGGGGGCGACTATGCGCGGGTCCTGGGGGAAATTTTGACGACCGGGGAGATGCCCCTCTCTTGGCGCAGGGCGGTCATTGTCCTGCTGCCTAAGAGGGGCGATCTCCGCCTCCTCAAGAACTGGCGCCCGGTCTCCCTCCTTAGCACGGACTATAAAATCTTTGCCAGGGCTATGTCTGCTCGCCTTGGCACCGTGCTGGCCCACATGATCCACCCCGACCAGTCCCACACGGTCCCGGGCCGGACCATCCACGACAACATCCATCTGGCCCGGGACCTGGTCCACCACTCCCAGAGGGCTGGTCTGTTGGTCGCCTTCCTCTCCCTGGATCAGGAGAAGGCGTTCGACAGGGTGGATCACGAGTATCTTTTCGGGACTCTGCGCGCATTCGGGTTCGGGACGCATTTCGTCGCCCGGATCCGACTTCTGTACGCCGCCGCAGAGTGTCTGATTAAAGTTAACGGGTCCTTGACGGCGCCCCTTCGCTTCGGGAGTGGGGTGCGTCAGGGATGCCCCATGTCCGGTCAGTTATACGCCATTTGCGTGGAGCCATTCCTGCGCCTCTTGCGGAAGAGGTTGACGGGACTGGCTCTGCAAGGGCCGGGCGTGGAGGTGGTCCTCTCGGCTTACGCCGATGACGTGCTCCTCACGGTCATGGATCCCGCTGACTTGCGGAGGATGCGGGAATGCCAGCAGATTTACTCGGACGCATCCTCCGCCAAGATCAACTGGGAGAAATGTTCTGGACTCCTGGTGGGTCAGTGGCGGGTGGACTCCCTGCCGGAGGAGTTCAGGCCTTTCGCCTGGAGCACCACGCACCTCCTCTATTTGGGAGTCTACCTTAGCCCTGCCGAGGACGCCTGGCCGGCGAACTGGCAAGAGCTGGAGGCCAAAGTCACCGCTCGCCTAGGACGCTGGACAGGACTGCTCCGAGTGTTGTCCTACAGGGGTCGAGCGCTGGTCATAAACCAGCTGGTGGCTGCCATGTTGTGGTACCGGTTGGTCACTTTGATCCCTCCCCCTGCGTTTGTCGCCAAGATACAGAAGAAGCTCATCGACTTCTTCTGGGACAAAAGGAAGCACTGGGTCTCTGCTGCGGTTCTGTGTCTCCCGCTTAGGGAGGGCGGTCAGGCGCTGGTGTGCCTTCGCACCCAGGCGGCGACTTTCCGTCTTCAGACGCTGCAGAGATACCTGTACGTAGAGAATCCTCCGAGATGGTGTGCGCTGGCGACGTTTTTCTTCCGTCAGCTGCACGGCCTCAATTACGACACGCAGCTCCTGTTTGTGAAAGTGGGCTGCAGGCGTGCCGGCCTGCAGGAGCTGCCTGTCTTCTACCAGGAACTACTATGGGTTTGGAACTATGTCGCTTCCAGGCGGAGCTCTCCCCCGTCAGGAGCGGCGGCTCTCCTTCGGGAGCCGCTGCTCAGGAATCCGCACCTCCGTGAATGTGGGTTCGGGCGGCTGGCGGAGGGTGGGGCTGTAGCTGGCGGTGTGACCAGAGTCGGGGACCTGCTCGATGTCGGAGGAGCGGGCTGGATGGCGCCGGAGGAGCTGGCGTGGCGCCTGTCCTGGGCTAACGTCCGGCTCGCGGCCGAAGCCATCGAGTCGGTGAAAGTGGCAGTGGGCCCCGATTCCACTAGGTGTATCGAGGCGGCTCAAGCACATGGGGCGATCCCGTCCGAGCTTACCCCCGTCCGGACGGAATTCCTTATTGGCGCCCGGCCCCGAAACTCCCCTCGGGAGCCGGCGCCTCACAACTTGAGCCGTCTCGAGGAAATACCCTCCGTGCCTTTTCATTCCGCGCGGAGGGGTTTCCTGTACGGGCTGCTCCTGCACACTCTCCACTTTGCCATCTTCGTCTGCCGTCCAGACACGCCTTGGCGTGGCGTCTTGCCGACTGGCGGTGGCGGAGGTCCCCAATGGAGGGCTCTCTACGCTGGAGTCCTCCCTTGTTCCATCGGGGACTTGGCCTGGAGGGTGTTGCACGGAGCGGTCCCGTGCAATAAGGTTTTAAGTAGGTTCACGGACTCCCAGGCCGCCTGTGTTTTTTGCGGCCTGGAGGAGTCCGTTCTCCACGTTTATATGGAGTGTGAGAGGTTGCAGCCCCTCTTTCACTACTTAAAGGGGCTGCTCCTCGATTTTTGGTTGCACTTCAGTCCCACGCTCTTGATCTACGGTCACCCGGTGCGGAGGGGAGCAGATAGGCTGGAGGACCTCCTTGTGGGCCTGCTCCTGGGCCTGGCTAAAAGAGCAATCAATTGGTCCAGGCAGCGGGCGATCGAGGGGGTCGTCCAGCCGGATTGCCTGCCTCTCTTCCGCGGCCATCTTCGCGCCCGGGTGGCCCTGGAGATGGAGCACGCGGTGTCCGCTGGTACGCTTGAGTATTTCCGCGACCGTTGGGCGCCGCGGGGGCTGGAGTGCATCGTCAATTTGGAACACCAAATTTTAATTTGATTTATTACGGTTTAGTTGAACTTTTGTTTATTTACAGTTGATCTGGTTTAAATTTTGGTTCAAATAAAAAGAGGACCTCCAACCAGTAAAGACCTGTTTTATTGTTACTGATTAAGTCTGAGTATTAATTACTTGAACAACTCACAGACTTAACACTGGCGACGAGTCAGGTTCTTACCCTGCGGCAGTTATTCCACGGCGGTTGAAGAGAGGTTTCAAACCACAGCACCCCACTGGAAGCGACAGGCATTAGGACCCTGAAGCCTCCATCAGCTTGTGAACCGGAGTAGAAAACAGGGCTGGGGAAGACAGGTACAGGGCGATAGCGATCGGCAGATAAGGGCCGGGCCGCTTTGAAGTGAGGGGCGCAGCCGGGCCATCGATCGCAACCACCGATAAGGGCCGCACTCGGGCTGAAAGGGCAGCGGCTGCAGAAATTGAAGGCGCGAGAGCCGCGGTGCACAGCGCGGGCCATCAATCGCGATCGGGAGATAAGGGCTTTGGAGTGCGAGGCGCAGCCGGGCCATCGATCGCAAGCACTGATAAGGGCCGGGCCGCTTTCAAGTGCGAGGCGCAGCCGGGCCATCGATCGCATCCGCTGAAAAGGGCCGCACTCGGGCGATCGCGGCGGAGATAAGGGCCGCACTCGGGGGCTGAAGGGAGACGGCGTCGGGGGACGGGTGAAGACCGCCAAGCGCGGGAAAACCGCCATTTTGTGGGCGGAGGACGACGGCAAGAGCGGGAAGCCGCCATCTTTGATAACAAGTAAAGAAAATAAAATCTGAGAAATTGCAAATCTACAATGCCTAAACACGGGAATATTAGCACCTTTGATAGTGACCTCGAAGATTGGGCCATATATGTTGAAAGAGTAAAAAATTATTGTAAGGCCAATAAAATTCGTGACCAAGATAAAGCTCTAACATTATTAAATTTAATGGGTGCAAAGACATACGGGCAATTGAAACACCTGTTATCACCAGATGAACCGGCGGATAAGACGTTCGATGAGATTGTTACTGTCCTGAAAGATCATCTAAACCCCACGCCGCTGATGCTAGCGGAATGATTTAAATTTTATGACAGAAGGCAGCTACAGCATGAAAGCAATGCTGAATATTTGCTGGAATTGCGTAAATTAGCGAAATATTGCCAGTTTGGAACGGGACTGACAGATGCACTACGAGACAAATTTGTGTGTGGTTTATTTAAACAGGATACACAAAAGAGACTGCTCGAGGAGAATGAGCTGACGCTTGAGAAGGCGGTCACTATGGCAGCAGCACACGAAGCCGCAGCGAGAGGCACGGCAGTAATGCAGCTACGGTCACCGGAGCTCAGTGCACACAAATTGGGTGTGAGTTCTGGCAAATGTTATCGTTGTGGAAAGACAACGCATGATCAGAACCAGTGTTGGTTTAAAAACCAAGAATGTAGAACTTGTGGTAGGCTTGGACACATAGCTAGAGTATGCAGGTCAGGGAAGAAGACCAGCAACAAGAAGTCACCGCAAGGAAAATACGCAAAAGTACACAAGGTGGCCGAACAGGAGTCCGATTCAGACGCTAGCAGTATTGAACTGGCTAGCTTAAGGGTACTCAACGTTGGTAAGGGTGCAGACCTCCAGACAATTTGGGTTACTCTTCAGATAGAAGGAGTCCAAGTAAAAATGGAATTGGACACTGGATCGGCATTGTCGGTCATGAATAAGAAAGATTACAGAAGGTTATTCCAACATATTCCCCTACAGGATACGGAGATTATATTGACAACCTACACGGGGCAGAGAGTGTACCCCATCGGGACAATAAAGGTTGCAGTGGCCAACAAGGGCGAAGGAAGTCAAATAATGGACTTATATGTGCTACCGGAGGGAGGTCCACCACTACTAGGCCGGGAGTGGTTTAGAAACATAAATATGGACTGGCATTCGCTAAAAGCCATAAAGAGTGAGAACTCGGTGCAGATAATCAGCCCAGACTCTAGAACTGATGATGGTAAGACCAACCCATGTGCAAAAGACAAAGTTTCAGCACAGAATTCCACTGAGCAACAACAACATAGTTTAACAGAGAATTCTGAGTCTGTCAAGTCTACTGATATGCACATTTTTGAGGGACACTGGGCTCGAACTCAACTCCATTTCAAACTACAACAGCAATTAGAACAAATGATTCGCCGTTTTGAGCAAGAGATGAATGAAATAAAAAAGTTCTTTGTTACAGAGTGGGAGAATCTGGAAAGTCAACAGAAGCAACTGATGGAGAAAATGGAGCAGGAGCACACCAACCATCTGCGCGAGGAGGCTGAACGAATCAAAGCTGATTCAGGTTCTGAAGGTGCGTGCCATAATCTGGTGTCAGAAGAGTTAACGGTCAGCCAACTCCTTCATATGCTGAGGGACAAGACTCTGAAATGGGAAAAACTTGAACACGAGCTGCGATCTTCAAAGGAAAAGGGTTCGGGGCTCTCAAAAGTCATTAAGATGGCTGATGTGACGACACAGGCTGAAACGACTGCAACAGAGCAGCCATTGGATGCCAAAAGTACGCTGACTCACGTCAATGTAGAACAACAGACCGCTGAAACAGCTGCTCCGGTAGAGGGATTGCATAGTCCGATCAATCAATCTCCAAAGGAAGTTGAAGTATTAAAATCACAAATGAGGTCACTAGTAAACGACTTGCTGAAAGCCCAGAAAAAGCTGGATGCAGAGGTACACATGAAGAAGTCTCTTCAGGAAAGATGTCTGGATTTGGAACAAGAGCTGGCTAATGTCCAGCTGGGTATGGAGGAAATAGACGACCCCCTCACTGGTCTAGCTCAGGACGACACCGAATATTACCATGACCTGGTGGACGACACCGAATATTACGATGTCCTGTCCTGCCCAGCTTGTAACTTCGACTCCCAAAGTGCAGAAATCATGGAGGAGCACCAAAAGTCTACGGAACATCGGGAGAAGCTGGCTCTACGACGGAAACAGGAGGAAGAGAAGGAGGAACTGCGCATGCAGCTGGCAGCTGTGGCAGCTGACAATGGAGCCCAGAGAGTCTCCAAGAAGCAGAAAAGGAAAAGTAAAAACAGAAGATGACCCATCTGTGTTAAGTATGTGTATTGTATTGAACAATTAACACAAAGACTTAAACGTATAACTCAAACAGGCCTTTACTGGTTGGAGGTAGGGACTGCACATAGGTCTTTACTTCATGCCCACAGGCGGGAACTGAGGGGGATCAGTACCCACAGTACTATTTATACCCCTATGGCCAGGAGTGGTACTGCGTATCACTACGCCCAACAAGTAGTGCAGTCCTGTCCATAGGTTCAAAGTAGCACACATATTACATACACAACATTCCTCCCTTCCTAGCTTTACAGTCATCTCCCCATTTAACATAACGTAATAACATATATACATATATAACTTCAGGTTTACATAACAGAATAACATAGATACATAGATAACTTCATGTCAAAAACAGATCACAGATTCAGTCTCTGCGGAAAACAGTTCACAGATTCAATCTCTGTGGTGTAGTCGGTTCACGTTGCTAGAGTGACTCATTCAATAGTCCTTCCATGGATTTAACAGTTTGAACTTCCGAACTGAATTGGCTCCGTTCGGAGGGACCACGTGTGTGATCTGGTAGAGGTGATAATGGTTCAGATGGGTCATCTTCTGTTTTTACTTTTCCTTTTCTGCTTCTTGGAGACTCTCTGGGCTCCATTGTCAGCTGCCACAGCTGCCAGCTGCATGCGCAGTTCCTCCTTCTCTTCCTCCTGTTTCCGTCGTAGAGCCAGCTTCTCCCGATGTTCCGTAGACTTTTGGTGCTCCTCCATGATTTCTGCACTTTGGGAGTCGAAGTTACAAGCTGGGCAGGACAGGACATCGTAATATTCGGTGTCGTCCTGAGCTAGACCAGTGAGAGGGTCGTCTATTTCCTCCATACCTAGCTGGACGTTAGCCAGCTCTTGTTCCAAATCCAGACATCTTTCCTGAAGAGACTTCTTCATGTGTACCTCTGCATCCAGCTTTTTCTGGGCTTTCAGCAAGTCGTTTACTAGTGACCTCATTTGTGATTTTAATACTTCAACTTCCTTTGGAGATTGATTGATCGGACTATGCAATCCCTCTACCGGAGCAGCTGTTTCAGCGGTCTGTTGTTCTACGTTGACGTGAGTCAGCGTACTTTTGGCATCCAAGGGCTGCTCTGTTGCAGTCATCTCAGTCTGTGTTGCCACCTCAGCTCTTCCAATAACCTTTGAGAGCTCCGAACCCCTTTCGTTTGAATATTGAAGTTCATGTTCAAGTTTTTCCCATTTCAGAATCCTGTCCTTCAGCATATGCAGGAGTTGGCTGACCGTTAACTCCTCTGACATCAGACGTTTTGTGTGCTCCTGCTCCATTTTCTCCATCAGCTGCTTCTGTTGTCTTTCCAGATTCTCCAACTCTATATCAAAGAACTCTTTCGTTGCATTCAACTCTTGCTCAAAACGGCGAAGCATTTGTTCTAATTGCTGTTGTAGTTTGAAATGGAGTTGAGTTCGAGCCCGGTGTCCCTCAGAAATGGGCACATCAGTAGACTTGCCAGACTCAGAATCCACAGTTAAACTATGTTGTTGTTGCTCAGTGGAATTCTGTGCTGAAACTTTGTCTTTTGCACCTGAGTTGGGCTTACCATCATCCGTTCCAGAGTCTGGGCCGACTATCTTCACCGAGTTCTCACTCGTTATTGTTTGTAGGAAATGCCAGTCCATATTCATTTTCCTAATCCACTCCCGTCCTAGTAGTGGAGGACCTCCTTCAGATATCACATATAAGTCCATTATTTGACTGTCTTCGCCCTTGTGGGCCACTGCAACCTCTATTTTCCCGATGGGGTACACTCTTTGCCCCGTGTATGTTTTCAATATAATCCCCGTATCCTGTAGGGGAATATGTTGGAATAACTTTCCGTAATCTTTCTTATTTATGACCGTCAATGCCGATCCAGTGTCCAATTCCAGTTTTACTTGGACTCCTTCTATCTGAAGAGTGACCCAAATTGTCTGGAGGTCTGCACCCTTACCAGCGTTGAGTACTCTTAAGCTAGCCAGTTCATTACAGCTTAAGCTAGCCAGTTCATTACTGCTAGCGTCTGAATCGGACTCCTGTTCGGTCACCTTGTGTACCTTTGCGTATTTTCCTTGCGGTGACTTCTTGTTGCTGGTCTTCTTCCCTGACCTGCATACTCTAGCTATATGTCCAAGCCTACCACAAGTTCTACATTCTTGGTTTTTAAACCAACACTGGTTCTGATCATGCGTTGTCTTTCCACAACGATAACATTTGCCAGAACTCACACCCAATTTGTGTGCACTGAGCTCCGGTGACCGTAGCTGCATTACTGCCGTGCCTCTCGCTGCGGCTTCGTGTGCTGCTGCCATAGTGACCGCCTTCTCAAGCGTCAGCTCATTCTCCTCGAGCAGTCGCTTTTGTGTATCCTGTTTAAATAAACCACACACAAATTTGTCTCGTAGTGCATCTGTCAATCCCGTTCCAAACTGGCAATATTTCGCTAATTTACGCAATTCCAGCAAATATTCAGCATTGCTTTCATGCTGTAGCTGCCTTCTGTCGTAAAATTTAAATCGTTCCGCTAGCATCAGCGGCGTGGGGTTTAGATGATCTTTCAGGACAGTAACAATCTCATCGAACGTCTTATCCGCCGGTTCATCTGGTGATAACAGGTGTTTCAATTGCCCGTACGTCTTCGCACCCATTAAATTTAATAATGTTAGAGCTTTATCTTGGTCACGAATTTTATTGGCCTTACAATAATTTTTTACTCTTTCAACATATATGGCCCAATCTTCGAGGTCACTATCAAAGGTGCTAATATTCCCGTGTTTAGGCATTGTAGATTTGCAATTTCTCAGATTTTATTTTCTTTACTTGTTATCAAAGATGGCGGCTTCCCGCTCTTGCCGTCGTCCTCCGCCCACAAAATGGCGGTTTTCCCGCGCTTGGCGGTCTTCACCCGTCCCCCGACGCCGTCTCCCTTCAGCCCTCGAGTGCGGCCCTTATCTTCGCCGCGATCGATAGCCCGCGCTGTGCACCGCGACTCTCGCACCTTGAACTTCTGCAGCCGCCGCGCCTTTCAGTCCGAGTGCGGCTCTTATCTTTGGTCCCGATCGCTGGCCCGGCTGCGCCCCTCACTTCAAAGCGGCCCGGCCCTTATCTGCCGATCGCTATCGCCCTACCTCTCTCTCTTCCCCAGTCCTGTCTTTACTCCGGTTCACAAGCTGATGGAGGCTTCAGGGTCCTAATGCCTGTCACTTCCAGTCGCTGGAAGCTGTCAGGATTTCTGCTGCCCTTCAGTTTTGAGTGGGGTGTTGAGGATTGAAACCTCTCTTCAACGTCCTGTCTTTGGACGAAGCCGCCTGGAATAACTGCCGCAGGGTAAGAGCCTGACTCGTCGCCAGTGTTAAGTATGTGTATTGTATTGAACAATTAACACAAAGACTTAAACGTATAACTCAAACAGGCCTTTACTGGTTGGAGGTAGGGACTGCACATAGGTCTTTACTTCATGCCCACAGGCGGGAACTGAGGGGGATCAGTACCCACAGTACTATTTATACCCCTATGGCCAGGAGTGGTACTGCGTATCACTACGCCCAACAAGTAGTGCAGTCCTGTCCATAGGTTCAAAGTAGCACACATATTACATACACAACAATCTGAACCATTATCACCTCTACCAGATCACACACGTGGTCCCTCCGAACGGAGCCAAATCAGTTCAGAAGTTCAAGCTGTTAAATCCATGAAAGGACTATTGAATGAGTAACGTGAACCGACTACACCACAGAGATTGAATCTGTGAACTGTTTTCCGCAGAGACTGAATCTGTGATATGTTACGTTAAACATGAAGTTATATATGTATATATGTTATTACGTTATGTTAAATGGGGGGGATGACTATAAAGCTAAGAAGGGAGGAGTGTTGTGTATGTAACCTGTTCCACCTTAAGAGAGCTTAAGCCTGTTCCACCTTAAGAGATGTACTACTTTCTCAGGCTGCTGTAGACGTAATACCGGGGGTGAACACACCGGTATATAAGCACTGTGCAGTAATCTTGTATTCAGTGTAGTCCCTACCTCCAACCAGTAAAGACCTGTTTTATTGTTACTGATTAAGTCTGAGTATTAATTACTTGAACAACTCACAGACTTAACACCTCCCACCTTGCACCCTCCGTAACCTTCAGCTTATTCAAAACTCTGCTGCCCGTGTCCTAACTCACGCCAAGTCCCATTCACCAATCACCCCTGTGCTCGCTGACCTACATTGGCTCCCAGTCCGGAAACACCTTGATTTTAAAATTCTCATCCTTGTTTTCAAATCCCTCCATGGCCCTCGCCCCTTCCTATCACTGTAATCTCCTCCAGCCCGACAATCCTTCAAGGTCTCTGCGCTCCTCCAATTCTGGCCTCTTGCACATTCCCAATTTCCATTGCTCAACCATTGGCGGCCGTGCCTTCAGCTGCCGAGGCCCTAAGCTCTGGAATTCCCTCCCTAAACCTCTCCACCTCTCTTTCCTCCTTTAAGATGCTCCTTAAAACCTACCTCTTTGACCAAGCTTTTGGTCACCTGTCCTAACATCTTCGTAACGTGGCTCGGTGTCAAATTTTGTTTGAAAATACTCCTGTGAAGCGCATCAGGACGTCTTACTACACTAAAGGCGCTATATAAATGCAAGTTGTTATATTACTTCTCCTCATTCTTGCTTCCAAAATGCTTCACTTTACATTTTTGTGTTAGATTTAATCTGCCGTGTGTCTGCCCATTTCACCAGTCTGTCTATGTCCTCCTGAAGCCTGTTACTATCCTCATTTTTTGCTACATTTCTGAGTTTCATGTCATCTGCAAACTTTTAAATTATGCCCTGTATACCCAAGTCCAGATCATTAATATATATCAAAAATAACAGTGGTCCTAATTTGCATTCAGATCTAGTGATCCTTGTATTGTGCATTGTTTAAAACTGTATAACTTCAGAGTGTAGGAATGTCAAATGTTTAAACCCCACTAGATGGAGTCTGTGGGTTTTCAAAATGCTTCCAATTTCCACCCTTCCCTCACCTTCACATGGTCCATCTCACACTCTTCCCTTCTCTTCCTTGACTTCTCTGTCTCCATTTCTGGGGATAGGCTGTCGACCAATATCTACGATAAGCTCACTGACTCCCACAGCTACCTTGAATACAATTCCTCCCACGCAGCCTCCTGTAAGGACTCTATTCCATTCTCCCAGTTTCTCTGTCTGTCGCATCTGTTCTGACGATGCCACTTTCCATACCAGTGCTTCCAATATGTCTTCCTTTTTCCTCAACTGAGGATTCCCCTCCACCGTGGGTGACATGGCCCTTGACTGTGTCTGTTCCATTTCCCACACGTCTGCTCTCACTCCTTCCCCACCCTTCCAGAACCATGGAGTTATACCGAACACAAAGGAAGATGGTTGTGGTTGTTGGAGGTCAATCATCTCAGCCCCAGGACGGTTAGCAAATATTTCAGTGCTTTTGAACTGTTCTGTGATTATAAAATCATAGAAAATCATAGGATATCACTGCAGGAGTTCCTCAGGGCAGTGTCCTAGGCCCAACCAACTTCAGCTGCTTCATCAATGACCTTTCCTCCATCATAGGGTCGGAAGTGGGGATGTTTGCTGATGACTGCACAGTGTTCAGCGTCATACACAACTCCTCAAATAATGAAGCAGTCCGTGCCCGCATTTAGCAAGCTCTGGGCGACATTCAGGCTTGTGCTGATAAGTGGCAAGTAACATTCGTGCCACACAAGTGCCAGGCAACGACCATCTCCAACAAGAGTCTAGCCACCACCCCTTGATATTCAACAGCATTACCATCGCCGAATCCCCCCACCATCAACATCCTGGGGGTCACCATTGACCAGGAACTCATAATTTTATACACCTCAATAAGGTCTCCCCTCGGCCTCCTCTGTTCCAAAGAAAACAACCCCAGCCTATCCAATCTTTCCTCATAGCTAAAATTCACCAGCCCAGGCAACATCCTCGTAAATCTCCTCTGTACCCTCTCTAGTGGAATTACATCCTTCCTGTAATGTGGTGACCAGAACTGTACACAGTATTCTAGCTGTGGCCTAACTAGTGTTTTATACAGTTCAAGCATAACCTCTCTGCTCTTGTATTCTATGCCTCGGCTAATAAAGGTAAGCATTCCGTATGCCTTCTTAACCACCTGTCCTGCTACCTTCAGGAATCTGTTCCTCTATGTTGTGTATGTAATATGTGTGCTACTTTAAACCTATGGACAGGACTGCACTACTTGTAGGGCGTAGTGATACGCAGTACCACTCCTGGCCATAGGGGTATAAATAGTACTGTGGGTACTGATCTCCCCTCAGTTCCCGCCTGTGGGCATGAAGTAAAGACCTATGTGCAGTCCCTACCTCCAACCAGTAAAGGCCTGTTTGAGTTATACGTTTAAGTCTTTGTGTTAATTGTTCAATACAATACACATACTTAACACTGGCGACGAGTCAGGCTCTTACCCTGCGGCAGTTATTCCAGGCAGCTTCGTCCAAAGACAGGACGTTGAAGAGAGGTTTCAATCCTCAACACCCCACTCAAAACTGAAGGGCAGCAGAAATCCTGACAGCTTCCAGCGACTGGAAGTGACAGGCATTAGGACCCTGAAGCCTCCATCAGCTTGTGAACCGGAGTAAAGACAGGACTGGGGAAGAGAGAGAGGTAGGGCGATAGCGATCGGCAGATAAGGGCCGGGCCGCTTTGAAGTGAGGGGCGCAGCCGGGCCAGCGATCGGGACCAAAGATAAGAGCCGCACTCGGACTGAAAGGCGCGGCGGCTGCAGAAGCTCAAGGTGCGAGAGTCGCGGTGCACAGCGCGGGCTATCGATCGCGGCGAAGATAAGGGCCGCACTCGAGGGCTGAAGGGAGACGGCGTCGGGGGACGGGTGAAGACCGCCAAGCGCGGGAAAACCGCCATTTTGTGGGCGGAGGACGACGGCAAGAGCGGGAAGCCGCCATCTTTGATAACAAGTAAAGAAAATAAAATCTGAGAAATTGCAAATCTACAATGCCTAAACACGGGAATATTAGCACCTTTGATAGTGACCTCGAAGATTGGGCCATATATGTTGAAAGAGTAAAAAATTATTGTAAGGCCAATAAAATTCGTGACCAAGATAAAGCTCTAACATTATTAAATTTAATGGGTGCGAAGACGTACGGGCAATTGAAACACCTGTTATCACCAGATGAACCGGCGGATAAGACGTTCGATGAGATTGTTACTGTCCTGAAAGATCATCTAAACCCCACGCCGCTGATGCTAGCGGAACGATTTAAATTTTACGACAGAAGGCAGCTACAGCATGAAAGCAATGCTGAATATTTGCTGGAATTGCGTAAATTAGCCAAATATTGCCAGTTTGGAACGGGATTGACAGATGCACTACGAGACAAATTTGTGTGTGGTTTATTTAAACAGGATACACAAAAGCGACTGCTCGAGGAGAATGAGCTGACGCTTGAGAAGGCGGTCACTATGGCAGCAGCACACGAAGCCGCAGCGAGAGGCACGGCAGTAATGCAGCTACGGTCACCGGAGCTCAGTGCACACAAATTTGGTGTGAGTTCTGGCAAATGTTATCGTTGTGGAAAGACAACGCATGATCAGAACCAGTGTTGGTTTAAAAACCAAGAATGTAGAACTTGTGGTAGGCTTGGACATATAGCTAGAGTATGCAGGTCAGGGAAGAAGACCAGCAACAAGAAGTCACCGCAAGGAAAATACGCAAAAGTACACAAGGTGGCCGAACAGGAGTCCGATTCAGACGCTAGCAGTAATGAACTGGCTGGCTTAAGCAGTATTGAACTGGCTAGCTTAAGAGTACTCAACGCTGGTAAGGGTGCAGACCTCCAGACAATTTGGGTCACTCTTCAGATAGAAGGAGTCCAAGTAAAACTGGAATTGGACACTGGATCGGCATTGACGGTCATAAATAAGAAAGATTACGGAAAGTTATTCCAACATATTCCCCTACAGGATACGGGGATTATATTGAAAACATACACGGGGCAAAGAGTGTACCCCATCGGGAAAATAGAGGTTGCAGTGGCCAACAAGGGCGAAGACAGTCAAATAATGGACTTATATGTGATATCTGAAGGAGGTCCTCCACTACTAGGACGGGAGTGGATTAGGAAAATGAATATCGACTGGCATTTCCTACAAACAATAACGAGTGAGAACTCGGTGAACATAATCAACCCAGACTCTGGAACTGATGATGGTAAGACCAACCCGTGTGCAAAAGACAAAGTTTCAGCACAGAATTCCACTGAGATAGAGAAGTCTGAGTCTGTCCAGTCCACTGACATGCACATTTCTGAGGGACACCGGGCTCGAACTCAACTCCATTTCAAACTGCAACAGCAATTAGAACAAATGATTCGCCGTTTTGAGCAAGAGATGAATGCGACGAAAGAGTTCTTTGATATAGAGTGGGAACATCTGGAAAGACAACAGAAGCAGCTGATGGAGAAAATGGAGCAGGAGCACACAAAACGTCTGATGTCAGAGGAGTTAACGGTCAGCCAACTCCTGCATATGCTGAAGGACAGGACTCTGAAATGGGAAAAACTTGAACACGAACTTCAATATTCAAAGGAAAGGGGTTCGGAGCTATCAAAGGTTATTGGAAGAGCTGAGGTGGCAACACAGACTGAGATGACTGCAACAGAGCAGCCCTTGGATGCCAAAAGTACGCTGACTCACGTCAACGTAGAACAACAGACCGCTGAAACAGCTGCTCCGGTAGAGGGATTGAATAGTCCGATCAATCAATCTCCAAAAGAAGTTGAAGTAGTAAAATCTCAAATGAGGTCATTAGTAAACGACTTGCTGAAAGCCCAGAAAAAGCTGGATGAAGAGGTACGCATGAAGAAGTCTCTTCAGGAAAGATGTCTGGACTTGGAACAAAAGCTGGCTAACGCCCAGCTGGGTATGGAGGAAATAGAAGACCCTCTCGCTGGCCTAGATCAGGATGACACCGAATATTACCATGACCTATTGAGTGACACTGAATATTATAGTGACCTGGTCTGCCCAGCTTGTGATGAAAACTCCCAAAGTGCAGAAATCAGGATGAATCACTTAAAGTCTAAGGAACATAGGGAGATGATGGCGCTACAGCTGGCAGCTGACAGGGGAGCCCAGAGAGTCTCTAAGAAGCAGAAAAGGAAAAGACGAAGCAGAAGATGATAACCATCTGAACCATTATCACCCCTACCAGATCACACACGTGGTCCCTCCGAACGGAGCCAAATCAGTTCAGAAGTTCAAGCTGTTAAATCCATGGAAGGACTATTGAATGAGTCACTCCAGTAACGTGAACCGACTACACCACAGAGACTGAATCTGTGAACTATTTTCCGCAGAGATTGAATCTGTGAACTGTTTTCCGCAGAGACTGAATCTGTGATCTGTTTTGACATGAAGTTATCTATGTATCTGTTATTCTGTTATGTAAACCTGAAGTTATATATGTATATATGTTATTACGTTATGTTAAATGGGGAGATGACTGTAAAGCTAAGAAGGGAGGAATGTTGTGTATGTAATATGTGTGCTACTTTAAACCTATGGACAGGACTGCACTACTTGTAGGGCGTAGTGATACGCAGTACCACTCCTGGCCATAGGGGTATAAATAGTACTGTGGGTACTGATCTCCCCTCAGTTCCCGCCTGTGGGCATGAAGTAAAGACCTATGTGCAGTCCCTACCTCCAACCAGTAAAGGCCTGTTTGAGTTATACGTTTAAGTCTTTGTGTTAATTGTTCAATACAATACACATACTTAACACTCTACACTTCACAGTATCCTACCATTTATTATGTATTCCCTTGCCTTGTTAGCCCTCCCCAAATGCATTACATCACACTTCTCCAGATTGAATTCCATTTGCCACTATTCTACCCACCTGACCAATTTATTGATATCTTCCTGCAGTCTGCAGCTTTCTACTTTAGTATCAACCACACCGCCAATTTTTGTATCATCTGCAAACTTCTTAATCATACTTACTACATCCAAATCCAAATCGATAAGAGGCTGGGTATTCTGCGGTGAGTGTCTCACCTCCTGACTCCCCAAAGCCTTTCTACCATCTACAAGGCACAAGTCAGGAGTGTGATGGAATACTCTCCACTTGCCTGGATGAGTGCAACTCCAACAACACTCAAGAAGCTCGACACCATCCAGGACAAAGCAGCCCGCTTGCTTGGCACCCCATCCACCACCTTAAACATTAACTCCCTCCACCACCGGTGCATTGTGGCTGCAGTGTGTACCATCCACAAGATGCACTGCAGCAACTCGCCAAGGCTTCTTCAACAACACCTCCCAAACCCTGAACCTCTATCACCTAGAAGGACAAGGGCAGCAGGCGCATGGGAACACCACCACCTCCAAGTTCCCCTCCAAGTCACACACCATCCTGACTTGGAAATATATCGCCGTTCCTTCATCGTCGCTGGGTCAAAATCCTAGAACTCCCTCCGTAACAGCACTGTGGGAGTACCTTCACCACACGGACTGCAGTGGCTCAAGAACAGATAGACGTTTCTGTGGCCGGAGACGTGACTCCAGGATGGTATGTTGCCTCCCTGGTGCCAGGATCAAGGATGTCCCTGAGCGGCTGCAGGACGTTCTGAAGGGGGAGGGTGAACAGGCAGAGGTCATGGTCCATATTGGTACCAACAATATAGGTAGAAAGAGGGACGAGGTTGTGCAAGCAGAATATAGGGAGCTAGGAAATAAATTAAAAAGCAGGATCTCAAAGGTAGTAATCTCAGGATTACTCCCAGTGCCACGTGTTAGCGAGAGCAGAAATAGGAGAATAGACCAGGTGAATGCGTGGCTGGAGATATGGTGTAGGAGGGAGAGATTTAAATTCCTGAGGCATTGGGACCGATTCTGAGGAAGGTGGGACCTGTACAAGCTGGACGGGTTACACATTGGCAGAACCGGGACCAACATCCTCGCAGGGGTGTTTGCTAGTGCTGTTGGGAAAGATTTAAACTAGTTTGTCAGGGGGCTGGGAACCTAAGTGTGGGCCCAGGACGGAGAGAAACAAAGCTAGAAGTGGAAGTTAGAAAAGTAGTCAGCAAAACTAGTAGGGAGCAGAAACAAAGGCCAACAGTAAAGAGGGTCAAAGTGCCGAAAAATATTAAACAGGCAAAGTTGAAGGCACTTTATCTAAATGCACATAGCATTCGCAACAAGGTGGATGAATTAATGACACTAATAGAAGTAAATGGGTATGATGTAATTGCCATTACAGAGACGTGGTTGCAGGGTAACCAAAGCTGGGAACTGAATGTTCCAGGGTATTCAACACTTAGGAAGGACAGACAAAAAGCAAAAGGAGGTGGCGTAGCGCTATTAATAAGGGATGAGATCGGTATGGTAGAGATAAAAGATCTTGACTTGGCAGATCGTGATGTAGAACTGGAATCAGTTTGGGTGGAGCTAAGAAACAGCAAAGGGCGGAAAACATTGGTGGGAGTTGTGTATAGGCCACCAGACAGTAGTGGTAATGTAGGGCACAGTATCAATCAAGAGATTAGAAGTGCATGTAACAAGGGCAATACGGTAATCATGGGGGACTTTAATCTACATATTGACTGGGCAAATCAAATTATCACTAATGGTGTGGAGGACTAATTCTTGGAATGCATGCGAGATGGTTTCCTGGATCAGTATGTGGAGGAACCAACCAGGGAACAGGCTATTCTGGAGCTGGTACTGTGTAATGAGAAAGGGCTAATCAATAATCTTTTGGTAAAGGGGCCTTTAGGGACAAGTGTCCATACATAATATGATTTAATTTTACATTAAGTTTGAGAGTGATGTAGTCCAATCTGAAACTAAGGTCTTCAATCTAAACAGAGGAAACTACAAGGGTATGAGGGACAAGTTGGCCATGGTAGATTGGGAGACTACACTAAAAGGTATGAAGGTGGACATACAATGGCTAACACGCAAGGAAATAATGCATAATTTGCAACAAACATATATTCCTCTAGGGCATAAACACCCAAAAGGAAAAGTGATCCAACCATGGCTAACAAAATAAATTAAAGCTAGTATTAAGTCAAAGGAGGAAGCTTATAAAGTTGCCAGAAAAAGCGGTCAGCCTGAGGATTGGGATCTTTTTAGAAATCAGCAAAGGGGGACCAAGAAATTGATAAAGAAAGGGAAAATGGAATATGAGCACAAACTAGCGAAAAATATAAAAACATTGTAAAAGCTTCTATAGGTATGTGAAAAGGAAAAGACTGGCGAAGGTAAATGTAGGTCCTTTACAGTCAGAGACAGGAGAATTTATAATGGGGAATGAGGAAATGGCAGAGAAATTAAATAAATAATTTGTTTCTGTCTTCACGGAGGAAGACACAAAAAACCTCCCAGAAATACGAGAAAACCAAGGGTGTGACGAGAATGAGGAACTTAAAGAAATTATTATTAGTTAAAAAACAGTACTAGTGTAGGAACTGGGGTTCCTAGCCGAAGAATTGAGATCGACTCAGAAAATCAAAAACAATAAAATTTAATGAACAAACGAAGCTGTACAGGAAACTGTAGGATACAATGCAAATAGGTCTGCTTGAAAGCCTCTCTGGAAACTGCTAGAAGGTTCTGAGCTCAACTGCTAGAGGGTTCCGAGCTCAACTGCTAGCAGGTTCCGAGCTCTACTGCTAGAAGGTTCCAAGCTCTGACGTCATGACGTCATCACGTTCTTCCCGCCGTTGAGAGGTCACGTGATGGACAGCATGACGTCATCACGCGGAGTACAGGAAAGAAGCCCTAGTACAGTTAACAGATACATTAAAGGTGCAGCTCCCAGTTGTACTACATTGCTGTAAAAGGAATTATATACAATTGTCCGTAATCCTCTGGTGGTTCCGCCACATGCGCCCCCCTCAGAATTGCTTTTAACAGAGAAGGTAAGGCGAGAAGGGGGTCTGACGAGTCTGTCCGACCGACTGCGATACCCCGGCAGCTGGAACGGAGCGCTAGAAGATGAACTGGCCATTGGCTGTGGTTGGGATGACGCCGCAGGCGGAGGAGAAGAAGAGGCCGGCTGTGGTCGACCCGGTGAGGCGGGCACTGGTGACTCGGCGGATTACTGTGGCTGTACTGGACCGGCAGTCGACGGTGGACGACCACAAGGCGGCTGAGCGGTGACGACTGGTTCGCTCAGATCCAGATGCGCCGGTTTCAACCAGTCGATGGAGATGTGGTCAGGCTTACCGCCGACGTCGACTGTGAAGGACTTGTCACCTGACGAAATGACGTGAAACGGACCTGTGTAAGGCGGTTTGAGTGGGTTTTTGCGAGCATCCTGCCGAATGAACACGTATTCTGTGCTCTTAAGATCCACCAGGACGTGGGAGCGCTGCAGGTCATGATGCGACGTAGGCACTGGGATGAAATTCCTAGCCGCTTCCTGGTGGCTGACGAGCTGCTGAGCTGGGGACCAGGGCTCCGTGTGAGGAGGAAGAAAATCGCCAGGCACTCTGAGTGGTTGGCTGCAACCCAGCTCTGCTGAAGAAGAATGCAGGTCGCCTTTAGGCGCCGTGCGAAGACCTAGCAGCACCCAAGGGAGCCTGTCCACCCAACTAGGCCCACGGAGACTAGCACGCAGTGCGGCTTTAAGGAACCTGTGGAATCTTTCACACAGACCGTTCGCCTGTGGATGGTAGGCAGTGGTACGATGAAGCTTGGTGTCCAAACTTTTAGCTACGGCATTCCAAAGCTCAGAGGTAAATTAAGGCCCCCGGCCAGAGGAGATGTCAGCCGGTACCCCGAACCGAGCTACCCACGACGAGATGAAGGCTCTGGAGACGTCTGCCGCTGTGGTGGCAACCAAAGGAATTGCCTCTGGCCACCTGGTGGTGTGGTCTACCACGGTGAGGAGGTGAGTGTACCCGCGAGAGGAAGGGAGAGGACCAACCAGGTCCACGTGCACATGGTTGAATCGACGCTCCGGATCCGGAAAAGTGGCGACTGGGGCCTTAACATGGCGTTGTATCTTGGACTTCTGGCAACTCACGCAGGTATTGGTCCAGTCACGGACGTCGAGATGCATGCCCTTCCAGACGAATTTCTTTGCCATGAGTCGTTGTGACGCTCTCATGCCAGGGTGTGGCAACCCGTGGATAGTGTCGAAAATTCTCCTGCGCCATTCGACTGGAACGATTGGACGTGGGACGCCCATCGAGATGTCACACAGGAGTGTGGTCCCTGCGGCCTGGAAAATGACATCAGCCACTTGTAAGCTGGAAGGTGCGGTCCGGTATGCCTGCACTTCAGGGTCTGCCTTCTGTTCTTTTGCCAAACCAACATAGTCGACTCCCAGGTGTACTGCGTGGAGCTGGGCGTGGGAGAGACAATCCGCCACCAGGTTGTCTTTGCCCGAGACATGTTGTATGTCGGTTGTAAATTCAGATATGTACGTAAGATGACGTTGTTGCCGTGCCAACCATGGTTCCGCTGTCTTGGCCATCGCAAAAGTAAGTGGCTTGTGGTCTACAAAAGCCTTGAATGGGCGTCCTTCCAGTAGGAAGCGAAAATGGCGGGCCAGAAACAATGCCAACAACTCCCTATCAAAAGTACTATACTTGCGTTCGTTCTTCCGCAATTGGCGGCTGAAGAAAGCCAGTGGTTGCCATGTGCCGTCGACCCACTGCTTCTGTACTGCCCCGATGGCATAATCAGATGCGTCGGTGGTAAGGGCAATGGTTGCGCCCGGAAGGGGATGTGCCAACATGGTCGCAGCAGCCAAAGCATTAGAGTCATAGAGTCATAGAGTTATACAGCACAGAAAGAGGCCCTTCGGCCCATCGTGTCTGCGCCGTCCATCAAGCCCTGTCTAATCTAATCCCATTTTCCAGCATCTGGTCCATAGCCTTGCATGCAATGGCATTTCAAGTGCTCATCCAAATGCTTCTTGAATGTTGTGAGGGTTCCTGCCTCTACCACCCTTTCAGGCAGTGAGTTCCAGACTCCAACCACCCTCTGGGTGAAAAAGTTCCTCCTCAAATCCCCTCTAAACCTCCTGCCCCTTACCTTGAATCTATGCCCCCTTGTTATTGACCCCCCTACTAAGGGGAAAAGTTCCTCTTTATCTACCCTATCTATGCCCCTCATCATTTTGTACACCTCAATCAGGTCCCCCCTCAGCCTTCTTTGCTCCAAGGAAAACAACCCCAGCCTGTTTAGCCTTTCTGCATAGCTGAGGTGCTCCATCCCAGGTAACATCCTGGTGAATCTTCTCTGCACCCTCTGCAAAGCAATCACATCCTTCCTATAGTGAGGCGACCAGAACTGCACACAGTACTCCAGCTGTGGCCTCACCAGCGTTTTGTACAGCTCCATCATAACCTCCCTGCTCTTATATTCTATGCCTCGGCTAATGAAGGCAAGTATCCCATATGCCTTTTTAACCACCTTATCTACCTGTTCCGCTGCCTTCAGGGATCTATGTACATGTACACCAAGGTCCCTCTGACCCTCTGTGCTTCCTAGGGCCCTACCACTCATTGTGTATTCCCTTGCCTTATTTGTCCGTCCAAAATGCATCACCTCGCACTTTTCAGGGTTAAATTCCATTTGCCACTTTTCCGCCCATCTGACCAACCCTTTTATATCGTCCTGTAGCCTGAGGCTTTCCTCCTCGCAATTTACCACCCCACCAATTTTCGTGTCATCTGCGAACTTACTGATCATACCTTTTACATTCTCATCCAAATCATTTATGTAGATCACAAACAGCAAGGGACCCAGCACCGATCCCTGAGGTACCCCACTGGGCACAGGCTTCCAGTCACAAAAGCAACCTTCGACCATCACCCTCTGCCTCCTGCCACTCAGCCAGTTTAGGATCCAACGCGCCAAGGCACCCTGGATCCCATGGGCTCTTACCTTCTTGACCAGTCTCCTGTGCGGGACTTTATCGAAGGCCTTACTGAAATCCATGTATACCACATCCACTGCGTTACCCTCATCCACACACCTAGTCACCCCCTCAAAAAATTCAATCAAATTAGTCAGACATGATCTTCCCTTGACAAAGCCATGTTGACTATCCCTGATTAATCCTTGCCTCTCCAAGTGGAGACTAATTTTGTCCCTCAGAATTTTTTCCAATAATTTACCTACCACTGATGTTAGGCTCACTGGCCTGTAGTTCCCTGGTTTTTCCCTACTCCCCTTCTTGAATAATGGTACTACATTAGCAGTTCTCCAGTCCTCTGGCACATCCCCTGTGGCCAGAGAGGTTCTGAATATATGTGTTAGAGCCCCCGCAATCCCTTCCTTTGCCTCACACAGCAGCCTGGGATACATTTCGTCCGGGCCTGGGGATTTATCCATTTTTAGGCCTGCTAAAACCGCCAATACCTCCTCCCTCTCGATGTTAATATGTTCGAGCATATCACAGCCCCCCCGCCCTATTTCTATGTCTACATCGTCCTTCTCCATAGTGAAAACAGATGCAAAAAATTCATTTAGAACCCTTCCTACATCTTCCGGCTCCACACACAGATTGCCACTTTTGTCCCTAATGGGCCCTATTTTTTCCCTAGTTATCCTCTTACCCTTAATATACTTATAAAACATCTTAGGATTTTCCTTTATTTTGCTCGCCAGTGTTATTTCATGGCCCCTCCTTGCTCTCCTAATTTCTTTTTTAAGTATGCCCCTGCACTTTTTATACTCCTCTAGGGCTTCCTCCGTCTTTAGTCTTTTGTAACTGCCAAAAGCCCCCCTTTTTTTCCCAATGCATTTTTGTATATCCCTTGTCATCCAAGGTTCCCTTTGCTTGTTGGTACCACCCTTGACCTTTACGGGAACATGTTGGCGTTGTACTCTCTCTATTTCCCTTCTGAAAGCCTCCCACTGTTTTGATGTGGATTTTCCTATAAGTAGCTGCTCCCAGTCCACTTTGGCCAGATCCTGCCTTATCATATTAAAATCGGCCTTCCCCCAATTTAGAACCCTTATTTCCGGGCCGTCTTTGTCTTTTTCCATGACCACCTTAAATCTCACCGAATTATGGTCACTGTCGCCAAAATGCTCTCCTACTGACACTTCCACCACTTGCCCGGCTACATTCCCTAGAATTAGGTCCAGTACCGCCCCCTCTCTTGTAGGACTTTCTACATGCTGGCTCAAAAAGCTCTCCTGGATGCACTTTAAGAATTCTGCACCCTCTAAGCCTTTCACACTCTGACTATCCCAATTAATATTGGGGAAGTTGAAATCCCCCACTATTATTACCCTATTATTTTCGCACTTCTCTGAGATTTGCCGACATATCTGTTCCTCTATCTCCCCTGACTGTTTGGGGGCCTATAGTACACTCCCAGCAAAGTGCTTGCCCCCTTTTTGTTTTTAAGTTCTACCCATATGGCCTCATTAGAGGAACCCGCTAATATATCATCCCTCCTTACAGCAGTAATTGACTCCTTAATTAATATTGCAACACCCCCTCCCCTTTTACACCCCCCTCTGTCTCGCCTGAAGATTCTATACCCCGGAATATTGAGCTGCCAGTCCTGACCCTCCCTCAACCATGTCTCCGTGATAGCAACAATATCGTACTCCCATGTGTTCAACAACAACTTCAGTTCATCCACCTTATTTGCAAGACTCCTTGCATTAAAATAAATGCCTTCCAGCCTTGCCATATTCCCTTTTGCCTTCACATATATGCTCTGCCTTCCCAGCTGACTTGTTTTTTCCTCTGTATTTGGCTGTAAATCACCCCCTACTATAGCTCCACTCTGTATCCCATCCCCCTGCCAAGTTAGTTTAAACCCCCCCCAACAGTGCTAGCAAACCTCCCCGCAAGGATATTGGTCCCCCTCTGGTTCAGGTGTAAACCGTCCGACTTGTACAAGTCCCACCTTTCCCAGAAGCAGACCCAGTGATCCAGGAAACTAAAGCCCTCCCTCCTGCACCAACTCTTTAGCCACGCATTCATCTGTTCTATCTTCCTATTCCTATACTCACTGGCACGTGGCACCGGGAGTAATCCAGAGATTACAACCTTTGAGGTCCTGCTCTTTAATCTTCTACCTAGCTCCCTAAATTCTTGCTGCAGGACCTCATCCCTCTTTTTACCTATGTCGTTGGTACCAATGTGGACCACGACCTCTGGCTGTTCGCCCTCCCCCTCCAGAATGCCCTGCAGCCGCTCAGTGACATCCTTGATCCTGGCACCAGGGAGGCAACAAACCATCCTGGATTCACGTCTACGGCTACAGAAACGCCTATCTGTTCCCCTTACTATAGAATCCCCTACCACTATTGCTCTCCCACTGTTTTTCCTCCCTTCCTGGGCAGTGCCAGGAAGTTGGCTGCTGCTGCCTTCCTCTGGTAAGTCATCCCCCCCAACAGTATCCAAAGCGGTATACCTGGTTGAAAGGGGGATGGCCACAGGGGTCTCCTGCACTACCTGCCTGCTTCTATTGTTCCGCCTGGTGGTCACCCATTTCCCTTCTGCCTGTGCAGCCCTACCCTGCGGTGTGACCAACTCACTATACGAGTAATTCGCGACCCTCTCAGCATCGTGAATGCTCCACAACCCATCCACCCGTAGCTCCAGCGCCACAAGACGGCCCGTTAGTAGCTGCAGCTGGATGCATTTCTGGCACACGTGTTGGTCAGGGACACTGGCAGCGTCCCTGAATTCCCACATAGAGCAAGAGGAGCACATCATGGGGCTGGGCTCTCCTGGCATGGCCTACCCCTTTAATCAATTTAAGTTAACTTAGTTCAATACCACCAGTAAAGTAAGCCTTACCTGGTTTCTGGAGCCCTTTGTAGGCCCGCTCTGCCGCTGAAGCACCCGCCGAAGCTCTGAGGCCTTGCCTCACCTAACTCCCTGACTCACCCAACTCTCAGCAACCAGTTAAGACTCCCTGACTCACCCAACTCTCAGCAACCAGTTAAGACTCCCTGACTCACCCAGCTCTCAGCAACCAGTTAAGACTCCCTGACTCACCCAACTCTCAGCAACCAGTTAAGACTCCCTGACTCACCCAACTCTCAGCAACCAGTTAAGACTCCCTGACTCACCCAACTCTCAGCAACCAGTTAAGACTCCCTGACTCACCCAACTCTCAGCACTCTGTCGCGGAAAGCCTAGTCCATCTGGGGTGTCCACTCGATCGGGTCTTTGCCCGATTTACCTCTGAGGGCCTCGTACAAAGGTTGCATCAACAATGCTGCCTTGGGGACGAACCGATGATAAAAATGGACCATTCCCAGAAATTCCTGGAGGGCCCTGACGGTCTGAGGAAGAGGGAACGAGGTGACTGCTTCCACCTTCATGGCCAGCGGGACGGCGCCTTCTGAGGTGATTCTGTGTCCCAGGAAATCAATGCTGTGCAACCCAAACTGGCACTTGGCCGGGTTGATAATAAGGCCATGTTGGCTGAGACGAGAAAAAAGGGTACGCAAGTGCGTAATGTGTTCTTTCGTGCTGTTACTGGCAATAAGGATGTCGTCTAGGTAGATGAAGATGAACGGCAGATCGTGCAACACGGAATCCATGAGACGTTGGAAGGCTTGTGCTGCATTCTTCAGCCCAAACGGCATACGAAGGAACTCAAAGAGCCCGAAAGGTGTGATGATGGCAGTTTTGGGGATGTCCTGAGGATGCACGGGCACCTGATGATAGCCTCGGACGAGGTCTACTTTGGAAAAGATGGAATTCCCTGCCAGATGGGCCGAAAAATCCTGAATGTGAGGAATTGGGTACTGATCCGGTGTGGTAGCCTCATTCAGGCGTCTGTAGTCGCCGCATGGTCGCCATCCGCCGCCCGGCTTAGGAACAATGTGTAATGGCGAGGACCAAGGATTATTGGAACGTTGAATAATACCCAGGCGTTCCATTGTATGGAACTCCGCCTTGGCGGCCGCGAGTTTACCAGGTTCCAGCCTTCGAGCTCTCACATAAACGGGGGATCCTGTCATGGTAATGTGGTGCGCCACACTGTGCCTCGCGACTGAAGAAGAAAATGTGGGCCTGGTGAGCTCAGGGAACTCGCTGAGAAGACGAGAGAACTCATTTGGAGATAGGACTGCACAGGCAACTGACCAAGACATCGCGGTGCTTTGGTGGCAGGGGACCGAGTGAAAAGTGGAGGCACTGATTAGCCGGCAATGTCAGACGTCGACGAGAAACCCGTTTGCGCAGAAGAAATCTGCCCCCAGGATGGCCTGTGAGACTTTTGCTGTGATGAACTCCCAAACAAAATGTTGGCCGCCAAAACTCAACTGGACCCTACGCGTTCCGAACGTGCGAATGGCCGCACCATTGGCTGCCTCGAGGGGGGGACCTTGACCGCCGGATTGAAGATCTAGCTTCGACGCTGGTAGGATACTGCACTGGGAGCCAGTATCACAGAGAAAATGTCACCCTGACAGGGAGTTTGTAATGTATAGGAGTTTCCCTGTGGACCCGACGGCCATCGCAACTCCGGCGCATCCCTTAGGCCTTATTGATCTGCTCAGAAACCGCTGGTTTGAGGTAGGTTTTTTTTTTGGTGAGAAACTGCAGGGCGGACGGCAATTTCTGGCCTTCGCGCTGAAACGAGCGTGGTATACACACCAGCCTGCAGGAGGAGGAGTCGGATTCGCTCTTGTGGGGGATGGGCGCCTCGTGGCTGCACAAGATTGTTGTGAGACGGTGAATATTTTATCTGCTTCCGCGGCGAGTTCAGCACAATCCGTGATCGCGGAATTGGCCAAGGCCGTCTGTACTGGCTCTGGTAGTTGACAGAGAAACAGCTCGCGGAACAGAAAACATTGCGATTCCGAGCCCAAAAGCGTGAGCATTTGACTCATGAGCTCTGAGGGTTTTGAGTCCCCGAGGCCGGGCATGGAGATAAGTCTGCGAGCGCGCTCCGACTTGGACAGACCGAAAATCTGCAGTAAACGTGCTTTTAAAGCTTCGTACTTGCCATCGTTCGGTGGACTCTCGAGGAGGCTGACGACCCGCGAGGCCGTGGCGCTGTCGAGGGCGGAGACCACGTAATAATAACGGGTCGAATCCGCTGCTACTCCCTGGATTGCAAATTGGGCTTCCGCCTGGAAAAACCACGCGGCCGGTTGTTGCTCCCAAAATTGCGGCAGTTTGAGGGTGACGACGTTCGTGTCCATGATGTAACTTCAACGAAAATTGTTCGAAGAAATCGGGGTCACCAATGTAGGAACTGGGGTTCCTAGCTGAAAAATTGAGATCAACTCAGAAAATCAAAAACAATAAAATTTAATGAACAAACGAAGCTGTACAGGAAACTGTAGGATACAATGCAAATAGGTCTGGTCTGCTTGAAAGCCTCTCTGGAAACTGCTAGAAGGTTCCGAGCTCAACTGCTAGCAGGTTCCGAGCTCAACTGCTAGCAGGTTCCGAGCTCAACTGCTAGAAGGTTCCGAGCTCTACTGCTAGAAGGTTCCGAGCTCTGACGTCATGACGTCATCACGTTCTTCCCGCCGTTGAGAGATCACGTGATGGACGGCATGACGTCATCACGCAGAGTACAGGAAAGAAGCCCTAGTACAGTTAACAGATACATTAAAGGTGCAGCCCCCAGCTGTACTACATTGCTGTAAAAGGAATTATATACAATTGTCCGTAATCCTCTGGTGGTTCCGCCACACTAGTAAAATTAATGGGACTAAAAGTCAATAAATCCCAAGGACCGGATGACCTACCAAGAGGTGGCCATTGGAATAGTGGATGCATTGGTTGTCATCTTCCAAAATTCTATAGATTCTGGAACGGTTCCTGCAGATTGGAGGATAGCAAATGTAACCCCGCTATTTAAGAATGGAGGGAGAGAGAAAATGGGGAACTACACACCTGTTAGCCTCACATCAGTAGTTGGGAAAATGCTGGAATCTATTATAAAGGATGCAATAACTTGGCACTTAGAAACTAATAGTAAGATTGGGCAGAGTCAACATGTATTTATAAAAGGGAAGTCCTGTTTGACAAACCTATTGGAGTTCTTTGAGGATGTAACTAGTGGAGCAGACAAAGGGGAACTGGTAGATGTGGTATATTTGGATTTTCAGGAGGCTTTCGATAAGGTCCCACACAAGTGGTTGGTGAACAAAATTAGGGCACATGGAATTTGGGGTAATATACTAGCATGGATTGAGAATTGGTTAGCAGACAGAAAACAAAGAGTAGGGATAAACGGGTCATTTTCAGGATGGCAGGCTGTGACTAGTGGGATACCGCAAGGATCGGTGCTTGGGCCCCAGCTATTCACAATCTATATCAATGATTTGGATGAGGGGACTAAATGTAACATTTCCAAATTTGCTGATGATACAAAGCTAGATGGCAGTGTCAGTTGTGAAGAGGATGTGAAGAGGCTTCAAGGGGATCTCGACAGGCTCAGTGAGTGGGCGAAAACATGGCAGATGGAATATAATGTGGATAAATGTGAAGTTATCCACTTTGGTAGAAGAAACAGAAAGGCAGAGTATTTTCTAAATGGTGAAAGATTGGGAAATGCAGATGCTCAAAGGGACCTGGGTGTCCTTGTACATGAGTCACTGAAAGTGAATGTGCAGGTGCAGCAAGCCATTAGGAAGGCAAATGGTATGCTGGCCTTCATTACAAGAGGATTTGAGTACAGGAGTAAAGACGTCTTACTGCAATTAGATAGGGCCTTGGTGAGAGCACACCTGGAGTACTGTGTACAATTTTGGCCTCCTTACCTAAGGAAGGATATACTTGCCATAGAGGGAGTGCAACGAAGGTTCACGAGATTGATTCCTGGATGGCGGGACTGTCGTATGAGAAGAGATTGAGTAAACTAGGCCTGTATTCACTTGTATTCAGAAGAATGAGAGGGGATCTCATTGAAGCATATAAAATTATTACAGGGCTTGATAGGGTGGATGCTGGGAGAATGTTTCCTTGGCTGGGGAGTCTAGAACCTGGGGCCACAGCCTCAGGATAAAGGGTAGGCCAGTCAGGACTGAGATGAGAAGAAATTCCTTCACACAGAGAGTGGTGAATCTTTGGAATTCTCTACCCCAGAGGGCCGTGGAGGCTCAGTCATTGGGTCTATTCAAAACAGAAGTCGATAAATTTCTGACTAGCAAGGGCATCAAGAGATATGGTGATAGAGCCGGTGAATGGAGTTGAGGCAGAAGATCAGCCATGATCTCATTGAATGGCGGAGCAGGCTCGAAGGGCCGAATGGCCTCCTCCTGCTCCTATTTCTTATGTTCTTAAGGCTGCTCACCACCACCTTCTCAAGGGCAATTAGGGATGGGCAATAAACACTGGCCTTGCCAGTGACACCCACATCTTCAGTGGAAGTGGCTGAGTGCAGGCTACATATATAGCTCTCAGAAAATTGTGTCTAATTAGTCCTTGAGTATTAAACATGCAGTTGTCAATTTCAGCGCCTGCAGGCATGTTTAAATTATGATAATCATCAATTAGCCTTTATCTCATCCATAATTATCAGGGCTACCCCCCTCCTTTTTCATTTTGCCTAACTTTTCTAAAAGTCAAGTGTCCTGGTCATCCTGCAACCACGTCTCAGCAATGGCTACTAGATCAAACCCAAATGCGTCATTAATCATTAATTCATCTACAGGAAACTTTCTGGTATCCGGCACGGACGGGACCGACGTGGTGCCGGTTCAGCAACAATTCCGGATAACCGAACGCTATAGTGAAAGATACGGACCTTAGAGCTCCGTATGAAGCAACAAACCCTATTGCTTAGCAACAGCTTCAGAACAACGTCCAGAAGTTGCAAGCGTCTCTATAGCTTAGCAACAGCTGCAGCCAAACCCTTGCCTTCCTCAATTTGTTGCTGTGCAAGTAATAAAAGTTATAAAAGTTAGCTGAAACCGACTCCTGAATTTTGCCGGTTAACCGACATTTCCGGTTATTTAGGGGCCGGTTAATCGAAAGTTTCCTGTACCTTGTTATGAATTCTTTGTGCATTCAAATACAGTGCCTTTAATTTTAACATTTTACTATTTTTTCCTCATGTTGCCGTAGTCGCTAATGTCCTATTATCATTATTAAACTCGGTCCCTTCCTGTCACAATCTGCTTGATTTTACCCAAATCACTATGCTCTACAGCCTTGACTTTTCTCTTCAGACTTATAAATTTACCCTTACCTGAACCCTTCCTCCTCCTTATTAGTTTAAAGCCCTATCTACCACCTGAGTTTATCAATTTGCCAGGACACTGGTGCCAGCTCCCTCTTTCCCCAGTACTGGTGCCAGTGCCCCCTGCCTCCCACACCACTCTTGGAGCCACACATTTAAACCCCTATCTATTTGCCCCTATGCCAATTTGCATGTGACTCAGGTAGTAATCCTGAGATTGTTACCTTGGAGGTTCTGCTTTTTAATTTGTACCCTAGCTCCTCAAACTCCCTCAGCAGAATCTCACTCCTAGTTCTACCAACGTCGTTGGATTGTGCATGGACCATGACAACGGGGTCCTCCCCTTCCTGCTCCAAGTTCTTCTCCAGCCGTGAGAAGATGTCCTTAACCCTAGCACCATGTGTTTGATAAAGAGGATAAGAGACTTGTTGAAAAGGGTAAAGCCATGTTAGTGATGGTAACGTGACAGCACAGATAGAGGGATAACTGAAGATCAGCAGGAAGAGATAAATGGATGTTTCTCAGCGTCAATAGAACCTTGTCTCCATATGCATAAATAACTTGCACATGGGAATAAGAGGGAACAATACACAATCTGCTAACAGCACTAAATTACAGGAGACAGGAAAGATTGCAACAGTAGGCAGATGTGGAGAACATAGTACAGTGCAGATAGAAACGGAATAGTACATTTCGAGGATAAAGATGAGAATGTGAATGTAATTGTGAAAAAATGCTTAAATTATCAATGGGTGGATCTTGAAATGGAGATTTACAGGGCTTTTAAAGTAAATATTGCCAGTGGAAAATGTTATAGTACGGAAATGGAGTTGTGGCTTTCATATATCGGAGCCCAGAATACAAAACCAAGGAGGTTGCGATGAATCTGTGCAAGGGTTTGGCTCGGCCACAGTTGGGGTACGGTGTGCAATTTTGGCCACCCAACTACAGAAAGGATATTAGAGTTGTGGAAAGGATACAATGTACGTAGCAGTGGTGAATTAATCACACTAATAAATTATAGTTTAGCAGCACAGCAACATAAGGGAACAGAGAGAGAACAAGAGAAAGAAACATAGAAACATAGAGATAGGAACAGGAGTAGGCCATTCGGCCCTTCGAGCCTGCTCCGCCATTCAATGAGATCATGGCTGATCTTCATCTGAGATCTTAGCTGATCTTACCAGTTCAGTACCCCGTCCCCGCCTTTTCTCCGTAACCCTTAATCCCCTTAGCCTTCAGAAATATATCCAATTCTCTCTTGAAAATATTTATTGAATTAGCCTTCACAGCCCTCTGTGGCAGGGAATTCCACAGGCTCACCACTCTTTGAGTGAAGAAATTCTTCCTCATCTCTGTTTTAAATGATTTGCCCGCTATTTTTAGACTGTGGCCCCTGGTTCTGTGCTCCCCTGCCATTGGAAACATTCTCTCTGAATTCAGCCTGTCCAGGCCTGCCATAATTTTATATGTTTCGATGAGATCCCCTCTCAATCTTCTAAACTCCAGTGAGTACAAGCCCAAACTATTCAATCTCTCCTCGTAGGTCATTCCCGCCATTCCAGGTATCAGCCTGGTGAATCGCCGCTGCACTCTTTCCATGGCAAGAACATCCTTCCGCAGATGGGGCAACCAAAACTGTACACAATACTCCAGATGCGGTCTCACCAGCACCTTGTACAGCTGTAGTAAGGTATCCCTATTCCTATACTCGAACCCCCTTGATATGAAGGCCAACATACCATTTGCCTTCTTAATCGCCTGTTGCACCTGCATGCTCTCCTTCAGTGACTGGTGCACAAGAACACCCAGGTCCCTCTGCACTTCCCCATCTCCCAATCTATTGCCATTTAGATAATAATCCACCCTCCTGTTTTTACCCCCAAAGTGGATAACCTCGCATTTATCCACATTATAGTGCATCTGCCACGTATCCGCCCATTCCCCCAACCTGTCCAAATCGCACTGTAGCCTCCTGACATCCTCATCAGAGCCCACCCCTCCTCCTAGTTTAGTGTCGTCAGCGAATTTGGAAATATTGCATCCAATTCCCTGATCCAGATCATTTATATATATTGTGAACAGCTGGGGTCCCAGGACAGATCCTTGCGGCACCCCGCTGGTCACTGCCTGCCACTCCGAAAACGAGCCGTTTATTCCAACTCTCTGTTTTCTATCCGCCAGCCAGTTCTCTATCCACGTTAATACTTTGCCCCCAATCCCATGAGCCTTAATTTTGCATGATAATCTTTTGTGTGGAACCTTATCGAAGGCTTTCTGGAAGTCAAGGTACACCACATCCACTGGCTCTCCCCCATCTATTTTACCAGTTACTTCCTCAAAAAATTCCAGCAGATTAGTCAAACACGATTTACCCTTTGTAAATCCATGTTGACTCTGTCCGATCCTTTCCCCATTTGTCAAGTGCTCCGCTATTTTATCCTTAATAATGGACTCTAGCATTCTGCCCACAACCGATGTAAGGCTTACTGGTCTATAATTCCCTGCTTTCTCTCTACCCCCCTTTTTAAATATTGGGGTAACATTAGCTACCCTCCAATCCACGGGTACTGTTCCCGAGTCAATGGAGTTCCGGAAGATGATCCTTAGAGCATCTGCTATCTCCAGGGCCACCTCCTTAAGTACCCTAGGATGTAGTTTATCAGGCCCCGGGGATTTGTCGGCCTTCAGTCCCCTCAACTTACCCAACACCATATCCCTAGAGATACTAATTTCTGTCAGCTCCTCCCTCTCATTAGTCCCTATGTTTGTCGATATTCCTGGGAGGTTATTTGTGTCCTCCTTTGTGAATACAGAACCAAAGTATGAGTTTAATTGGTCTGCCATTTCCTTATTCTCCATTATATATTCTCCCGAATCGGACTGCAAGGGACCGACTTGGGATTTTACCAGTCTTTTCCTCCTGATATACCGATAAAAGCTTTTGCAGTCTGTCTTTATGTTTGCTGCAAGTTTACTTTCGTATTCTATTTTCCCCTTCCTGATTAATCCCTTTGTCCTCTTTTGCTGTATCCTGTACTGCCCCCAATCTTCCGGTCTGGTGCTTTTTTTTGCCAGTTGATATGCCCTTTTTTTTGATTTTATGCTGTCCCTAATTTCCCTCGTTATCCACGGTTGAGTCACCTTTTTAGGTTTATTTTTATGCCAAACCGGTATAAACATGTTCTGGAATTCTTCCATTCTATCTTTGAATGCTTGCCATTGTCTATCCACTGTCAATCCCCCCAGAAACACCACCCAATCAATCTTACCCAATTCCCGTCTCATACCCTCGTAATTCCCTTTATTTAAGTTCTGGACCTTAGTCTCTGATTCAATTTCCTCACTCTCCATCTCGACTGAGAGCGCGATCATATTATGATCGCTCTGACCCAAGGGGCCTCGTACAAGAAGATTGCTGATAAGTCCCTTCTCATTGCACAATACCCAGTCTAAAACGGCCTGATCTCGAGTCGGCTCCTCGACATATTGGTCCAGATAACCGTCCCGAAAACATTCCAGGAATTCCTCCTCCTCAGAATTTTTACTAATTTGGGTAGTCCAATCAATATGTAAATTAAAGTCACCCATGATGACAGCTGTGCTCTTATCGCACGCTTCTCTAATTTCCCTTTTTATGCCTTCCCTCACCTCCATATTACTATTTGGAGGCCTATATATCACACCCACTAACGTTTTCCTCCCCTTGCTATTTCTCATTTCTACCCATACAGATTCCGTTTCATCCGAGTTAATATCCTTCCTTTCCATTGCATTAATCCCCTCCTTTACCAGCAATGCTACCCCACCTCCCCTACCTTTTTGCCGATCCTTCCTAAATATTGTATATCCCTGGATGTTAAGTTCCCAGCCTTGCCCACCCTGCAGCCACGTTTCTGTAATCCCAATCAAATCATACTTGTTTACCTCTATTTCCACAACTAATTCATCCACCTTGTTCCTAATGCTTCTAGCATTAAGATACAAAGCCTTCAGGCTTGCTTTTTTCACACTCTCATTATGAATTAGTTTGGCCCTTTGTGTTTCTCTCCTTTGCTTATTGCTTCTCACCTTTCTACCATCTATTTCTAACTTCATATGACTTCCCTCTTTTCCACTACCTAGGTTCCCATCCCCCTGCCAAATTAGTTTAAATCCTCCCGAACCGCCCTAGAAAATATTACCCCGAGGACATCGGCTCCCTCACAGTTCAGGTGTAGACCGTCCCCTTGGTACAGGTCACTCCTCCCCAAGAACTGGTTCCAATGCCTCAAGAATTTAAATCCCTCTTCCTTGCACTACTGCTCAAGCCACGTATTTAGCTTATCTATCTTACTCTCTCTAAACTTATTAGCTCGTGGCACTGGTAGCAATCCAGAGATTACTACCTTTGAGGTCCTACTTTTCAATTTAGCTCCTAACTCCCTAAATTCAGCTTGTAGGACCTCCTCCCTCTTTTTACCTACATCGTTGGTACCTACATGTACCACGACAACTGGCTGATCCCCCTCCCCCTTCAGAATGCTCTGCACCCGCTCCGAGACATCCTTGACCCTTGCACCAGGGAGGCAACATACCATCTTGGAGTCTCGGTCTCGGCCACAGAAACTCCTATCTATCCCCCTTACAATTGAATCCCCTATCACTATAGCCCTATCCCTCTTTTTCCCGCCCTTCTGTGCAGCAGAGCCAGTCATGGTGCCCTGAACCTGGCTGCTGGTGCCTTCCCCTGATAAGTCATCTCCCCCAACAGTACCCAAAACGGTAAACCTGTTTTGGAGGGAGATGACTGCAGGTGACTCCTGCACTACCTTCCTGCCTTGGGGACCATGGGGACAGCAGAGAATGGGAGAAGAATGCTCGCTGGCCTGTTGTTACGCACCTACCCAGACTGATCACTAGGTTGCAGCCAATTTCCATTCGTTCGGTGAATTGGCCTGTGTGGGCCAGATGTCATTTAATATGGAGCAATGCAGTGTCATTAATTTAGGATGAGGAAACTTCGGGCGAGAAATTCAGCAGGAGTTTAACGGCGGCATTAACCGGTAGCTCTCCGCTGCACAGTCGATGATGACGTCACCACTGTGAGCAGTGCCCCATTTTCACCCCTCCTCAAAATTGGCCTGCCCCCCCCCCCCGAATTTGCGATGACAGCGACTGATTCAGGGGGTGAGAACAGAGCAGGAGGAGGCTCGTGGGGCGGTAACTAAAGGGGGGGTGGCGGCAGGGGTAAAAAATCAGCTGACTTACTTGTCGCTGCCCGTTGCATCTTTGAACGCATGATCCGTGCCACGGTCTGACAGCCCGGCACTCCTCTTGGTCCAGGTAGGGCCCCGCAGAGTTGTGGGCTTGGGCCCTCCCCTTTAATGAGGGGATGAGCCCTCCCATGTGGTAGTGCTACGTGGCCCAGTGCATAGAGTTTGGTGCTTATTAAAGGCTCTCCAGCATGGATTAGAAGTCTTTGGTTTTGCCTCATTAACCTGGCTGAGTTCTTTAAGGCAGTGACCATAATGGTGGATGAAGATGGTCTTGTTGATGTTGAATAACTTGACTTCCAAAAAGCCTTTGATAAAGTGCCACACAGACACCGATTCTGGAAAAACAGATCATGAGGAATTATGGGAATGCTAATGTGTCGGATCGGTAACTGAGTGAAATGATGTAGTGTGGAGATGCCGGAGTTGGACTGGGGTGGACAAATGTAAGAAGTCACACAACACCAGGTTATAGTCCAACAGCTTTATTTGAAATCACAAGCTTTCGGAGCGCTGCTCCTTCTTCACCTGACGAAGGAGCAGCGCTCCGAAAGCTTGTGATTTCAAATAAAGCTGTTGGACTATAACCTGGTGTTATGTGACTTCTTACATTTGAAATGATGTAGGCCGAGGAGTGTTATTACTGAGCGTGGATCTGGTGGGGGCCTGGTCACGGGCCGGCTCACACAGGCCTTCATCTCGGGACTGTTACTGGTCATCACTTTCATTAATGATTGGTTCCATTTTAGCCCTTTCTTCATTCTTAAATTTGCTGAAGATGCAAAATGTGTGGGGCCTTAGTAATCAAGACCACATTCACAGGTTGCTGGTCTATTTATATAGGTGAGTAGGCCCATGTGAGGCGGATGTCATGCAATGTGGAGCAATGCCGTGTCACGTACTCACAACATGCACTGTTCAGTCAGAAGGTGTATTCTGCTCATGCACCAGTCAGCCCACTTGATTTCCTTGATAATTAATGTCTGAAAGATGATAAGTTTTATCCAGTTTTCATTATCTTTTGAACATATGAGAATCTCAAGCTTGTGCCACCAGTGGGGGGTGTAACCTCGCGCACTCTCTTCCCCTGGTTACACCGTCTCCTGGGAAAAAACAAAACAGGAGAAAACAACCGGGGTCAATTCAGGAAATTCCTCTCCGACTCTCTGAGACAATCAGGCAGGAGCCCCTGATTGCATACAGCTCGGCACAATCTAAAACCAACAACATATGCCCTGTCACTGACTATAAAACAACAACTTACACCCTGTCACTGACTATAAAACAACAACTTACATCCTGTCACTGACTATAAAACAACAACTTACGCCCTGTCACTGACTATAAAACAACAACTTACACCCTGTCACTGACTATAAAACAACAACTTACGCCCTGTCACTGACTATAAAACAACAACTTACACCCTGTCACTGACTATAAAACAACAACTTACGCCCTGTAACTGACTATAAAACAACAACTTACACCCTGTCACTGACTATAAAACAACAACTTACGCCCTGCCACTGATCATACAACAACAACTTACTCCCTGTCACTGACTATACAACAACAACTTACACCCGGTCACGGACTATACAACAACAACTTATGCCCTGTCACTGACTATACAACAACAACTTACGCCCTGTCACTGACTATACAACAACAACTTACACCATGTCACGGACTATACAACAACAACTTACGCCCTGTGACTGACTATACAACAACAACTTACACCCTGTCACTGACTATATCACCAACAACTTACACACTGTCACAGACTATGCAACAACAACTTACACCCTGTTACTGACTATACAACAACAACTTACACCCTGTCACTGACTATACAACAACAACATACACCCTGTCACTGACTATACAACAACAACTTACACCCGGTCACTGACTATACAACAACAACTTACACCCAGTCACTGACTATATCAACAACAACTTACACCCTGTCACTGACTATATCTCCAACAACTTACACCCTGTCACTGACTATATCACCAACAACTTACGCCCTGTCACTGACTATACAACAACAACTTACACCCTGTCACTGACTATATCAACAACAACTTACACCCTGTCACTGACTATATCACCAACAACTTACGCCCTGTCACTGACCATATCAACAACAACTTACACCCTGTCACTGACTATACAACAACAACTTACACCCTGTCACTGACTATACAAGAATAACTTACACCCTGTCACTGACCATATCAACAACAACTTACACCCTGTCACTGACTATACAACAACAACTTACACCCCATCACTGACTATACAACAACAACTTACACCCTGTCACTGACTATACAACAACAACTTACACCCTGCCACTGACTATACAACAACAACTTACACCCGGTCACTGACTATACAACAGCAACTTACACCCTGTCACTGACTATACAACAACAACTTACACCCTGTCACTGACTATACAACAACTTACACCCTGTCACTGACTATACAACAACAACTTACACCCTGTCACTGACTATACAACAACAACTTACACCCTGTCACTGACTATACAATAACAACTTACACACTGTCACTGACTATTGCTCCAGAACCTTTCTTGCTTTGTTTTCAATGTCTTTTTTGCTGTTTGAGGTGATGGAAGTTAGTGCTTGGGGATTTGAATCTTTCCACTTTAGACAGCCAGTGTCAGCATGGAACACTCCAGGATCAATTAGAGGGCTGCCATTTGCAGCATAAAGCTGCCCCAACAGGGTGCCTCCGAAGAGTATGCAGTTTTTTAACCAGTGTGACATTTTTGCAATTTCCAACGCCAACCATCCTGTGAAATTGTCAATTCATGTTGGAGTGAGGACAGCCTAATGCTGTGGGATCTGGACCGAGACTGCCCAACTCATCTCACACTGGACCCTTACTGTCTTGTTTTGCACACTTTGTACAAAAATAATAAATTGCAGGACAACGGAGTATTACAGTTTAAACTCTTTTAATGAAGCATCAGGTCTGTAAGCTTTCTCAATCAATACAGCAGTACAGCACCGTGTGGACAAGATGGAGTCCGGGCCCCTGGGTCTTCTAAACAATAGCAGTCCTTACAGATGCCTGCAGGCCAATGACAACTCAGCATGTGATCACATGTGAATATAATAGATATTCCTTACAGATGCCTGCGGGCCAATGATAAATCAATATGCAAATGTTACATCCCCTTTTAAAAGAAAAATGTTATGCATTACTTTTGAACCTTTCTTCTACATAATGTTCTCAGTAGCATCAACATATAAGTAAACTCAACATTTAACTAGCACTGAAAACATCTCAATGTTTCAATAACGATGTACAGTTTTTTTTTAGGGCAGCGATCCGCCTACACCCTTTGACAGTTCACAAGTCAAGGATAACTCTAGGCTTGACCTCTCATCCCGACCTTGTGTGGTATGGACCTGAGCATGCTCTTGAATCGGTCAACAAATCAGGTTCAGGTTTAGGTTCAGGTAAGTATGATATGTTTTGTGTATTGCTCTGTTCATCACACTCTGTTGAACTGATCCTCTCGTTGGAATGACGGTGTTGTTCCTTGGTGTTCAGGAGGTGCCTGCGATTGCGGCGATACACCTGTCCCTCTGGGGTGCGGACGTGATACGATCGCTCAGTGTCAGCTGGCTGGATGACGACTGCTGGCTTCCTGTAGTCTTGCTCCTGGATTCTGACGGATTCTCCATTGTGCAGCGGCGGCAGTAGTCTAGCTGACCTGTCATAGTATCTCTTTTGGTGTTGCTGTCTCTATACACATTTTGCATGCACTTGCTTGCAGCTGACGACCTGCCAGAGCCTGTCTGGGATACGGTGAGGTATCATGGGCTCTTTGACATTTGATGGGCAGCGTTCTAGACAAATGGAACATTTTCTGACAATGTTCTCAATGTGTTTGCACATTCCGGGCCAAAACATAATGTCACGTACTCTTTGTTTGCATTTTTCCATGCCCATATGTCCAGCATGAATTTTTGTCAACATCTCTTCTCTGAGACTGGTAGGAGTGATGATTTTCTCCCCTTTGAAGACGATTCCGTTGATTTGTGACAGTTCGTCTCTGTGGTTCCAGAATTCAGATATGCTCTGAGGGCATTTCCTCCTTTCCTCAGGCCATCCTTCATGTATGACTGCTCAGCAGTGTGAGTTGTGCATCTTTCTCTGTTCCTGCTCGGATCTCCTTCAGTTTTGAGTCACTCACAGGTAAGCTGTTGTACACCATGTGCAGCTGCACATCCATGCCTTCACTGAGGCTGCTGTCCTGGTAGCTAAGAGACTTTCTGGAGAGTGTGTCTGCGACAGGAATGTCTTTGCCTGGACGGTGAATGATTGTGAAGTCATACTTCTGTAGCTGAAGGATCATTCTGTGTAGCCTTGGTGGGGCTGCAGCTAGTGGTTTCCTCATGATTGACTCGAGGGGCTTGTGGTTGGATTCCACAATGACCTGTCGGCCATAGACGTACTGGTGGAAACGCTTATATCTGAAAAGAATTGCATATAGCTCTTTCTCGATTTGAGCATAGTTGATTTCACTGTCTGTGAGAGATCTGGAAGCGTAGCCGATGGGCTTTCCTTCTTGCAGTAATACTGTGCCTAGTCCATACTTTGACGCGTCCACTTGTAGTCTGAGCTCTTTGTTGGGGTCAAAGTAGGCAAGAACTGGTCCTGGTTCTCTGGTGATTATGTCTTTCATTTTCTGAAATGCTGTGTCGTGTTGTTTGTCCCACAGGAACTCATTGGATTGTTTGAGCAACTGACGCATGGGTGTGTTGATTTCAGAGAGGCTCAGGGCAAACTTGACTAAGTAGTTAACCATGCCTAGTACTGTCTCTAGCTCTGCGTGGTTCTTCGGCGGCTCCATCTTCTTGATGGCGGAGATTTTCTCTGGATCCGGCTTAATGCCATCAGTTGAGAGGCGATGCCCGAAATAACTGATCTCGGTGGATCCGATTATGCTTTTCTCGGGGTTGAGCCAGATACCTTTCTCCCGTGATCTTTGTAGCATCGCACGGAGGTTCCTGTCATGTTCCTCTCTATTCCTGCCATAGATGAGGATGTCATCTACGATTGCGACTACTCCATCGAGGCCTTCATAGGTTTCGTCGATCTTCCGCTGGAATTCATCCTGAGCTGAGATAAGACCAAATGGTAAATGCAGAAATCGGTAGCGTCCAAATGGTGTGTTGAACATTGTTAGCTTAGATGAGTCTTCTGTGAGCTTGATAGTCCAGTATCCTGATCGTGCGTCCATTACACTGAAGTAACGTGCTCCCACTAGCTTGGGTGTGATGTCATCTAGTGTTGGTAGAGGGTAGTGAGGGCGTTTGATAGCCTTGTTCAAATCTCTGGGGTCGAGACAGACTCTGAGCTTGCCTGTACGTCGTTTCTCAACCACTACTAATGCGTTGACCCACTCTGTCGGTTCTGTTTCCCGGACGATGATTTCTGTATTCTCCATGCTCTGCAGCTCCTCCTTCAGGCAACTACGTAGAGCAAGTGGTATCCTTTTCAGTGGGCAAACCACAGGGGTTGCTGCTGGGTCAAGGTGAATAGTGCATTCACCTGGGAATAGTCCGATTCCTTTGAAAACATCAGCAAACTCTTCCATGACTGTCTGCTTCTCAACTGGTGCTGTCAATGATAGCACTAGTTTGATGAGGTCCATGTCTAAACATGCCTTTAGACCTAGCACTGGAGGTGCTTGAGTGTCAACAATGTAAAAGTCCAACATCATGTCGCTTTCTTTGTACTTGCATTTCATCACACATGTGCCTTTTACAATGAGCTGCTCACCCCCATAGCTGGTCAGTCTGCGTGAGGTGGGCTGTAGCTCACACTCATCCTTCAAGCTGTGATACTCACTCAGAGGAATTACATTAACCTGAGATCCAGTGTCTAGTTTAAACTTAAGCTCTTTGCCCTGTTTTCCTATCTCAATATCGGCAAAAGCTTGCTCAGTCTCTGAAATCTGTTTTTTCTGTGACACAGAATCAATAAACAGTTCCTCTGCATTTGGCTCTCTATCTGGCATTTGGCTGTCACTCACTGTGTGTACTGTTTTTCCGAAAGCAGTCCTGCAAACTTTAGCAAAGTGGTTCCATTTACCACATTTAGTACATTGCCTTCCTTTGGCAAGGCAGTACTCCTTTTCTCCATGCCAGTTGTTTCCACAATATCCACAGTTTTTGAAGCGTTTTATGTCTGTGTCGCCCATTTTTAGAACTCTCGCTGTTCTTTCTGTTCTGAAACACGTTCTCTGGGCAGTGTTCTTTGGTGTGTATCTATTAACTGCGTGCACTGTCTGTTCACTTGAGCTGCTCGTGGCGCCAGTTATGGTTTTCAACTGTGCTTGGGCTATCTCGTGCGATCTAGCTATGTCTATAGCTTTGTCCAGCGTTAGCCCGGACCCAACATTCAAAAGTTTCTCTCTCACTTTAGCTGAATGTATTCCAAACACGATGCGGTCTCTGACCATCTCATCTTTATCTGCATATGCACAGTCTTTTACCAGTAGTTTTAACTGAGTCACGAACTGTTCAAACGACTCACTCGCTCCTTGTACTTTCTCCTGAAACTTGTACCTAGCGAATATCATATTTGTCTTGGGCATCACATATGCTTCAAAACAGTCAAAATAACTTTTCAGTACCTTTGCTTCATCCGCGGTGAGAGACCATGTGTTAAAAATGTCTCTCCCTTTTTCTTCGATCCACAGGAGTAGGTAGCTGCATCTTTCTTCCTCCCTTTTGCTTTTCAACGGACCCGAGAACATTAACTCCACGTGTTGCTTGAACTTGCACCATTATCTATGTAAGTTCAAAGATCCCCAATTCATTCGGGGTAAGGGAGATCCAACGATGTCCATTTCAAATCCCATTTCTGACACCATGTCTTGTTTTGCACACTTTGTATAAAAATAATAAATTGTAGGACAACGGAGTATTACAGTTTAAACTCTTTTAATGAAGCATCAGGTCTGTAAGCTTTCTCAATCAATACAGCAGTACAGCACCATGTGGACAAGATGGAGTCCGGGCCCCTGGGTCTTCTAAACAATAGCAGTCCTTACAGATGCCTGCAGGCCAATGACAACTCAGCATGTGATCACATGTGAATATAATAGGTTGTAGGAGTCTATGTACTCCTAGCAAAAAATACTGAACTCGGAGAGGTTCAACAGAAAAGGTTTAATTGCTAAGACTGCATGTTGAACACAAAAATGGTGTCAGAGACTACACCAAGTCCGACTGCCTTTCATCAGTCCACAGCTTCGACTACCCCTCCCCCGCTCTGGGCTTAACTATGTTGCAGATCAGGTTCTGAAGGTGCGTGCCATAATCTGGTGTCAGAAGAGTTAACGGTCAGCCAACTCCTTCATATGCTGAGGGACAAGACTCTGAAATGGGAAAAACTTGAACACGAGCTGCGATCTTCAAAGGAAAAGGGTTCGGAGCTCTCAAAAGTCATTGAGATGGCTGATGTGACGACACAGACTGAAACGACTGCAACAGAGCAGCCATTGGATGCCAAAAGTACGCTGACTCACGTCAATGTAGAACAACAGACCGCTGAAACAGCTGCTCCGGTAGAGGGATTGCATAGTCCGATCAATCAATCTCCAAAGGAAGTTGAAGTATTACAATCACAAATGAGGTCACTAGTAAACGACTTGCTGAAAGCCCAGAAAAAGCTGGATGCAGAGGTACACATGAAGAAGTCTCTTCAGGAAAGATGTCTGGATTTGGAACAAGAGCTGGCTAACGTCCAGCTGGGTATGGAGGAAATAGACGACCCTCTCACTGGTCTAGCTCAGGACGACACCGAATATTACCATGACCTGGTGGACGACACCGAATATTACGATGTCCTGTCCTGCCCAGCTTGTAACTTCGACTCCCAAAGTGCAGAAATCATGGAGGAGCACCAAAAGTCTACGGAACATCGGGAGAAGCTGGCTCTACGACGGAAACAGGAGGAAGAGAAGGAGGAACTGCGCATGCAGCTGGCAGCTGTGGCAGCTGACAATGGAGCCCAGAGAGTCTCCAAGAAGCAGAAAAGGAAAAGTAAAAACAGAAGATGACCCATCTGAACCATTATCACCTCTACCAGATCACACACGTGGTCCCTCCGAACGGAGCCAAATCAGTTCGGAAGTTCAAGCTGTTAAATCCATGAAAGGACTATTGAATGAGTAACGTGAACCGACTACACCACAGAGATTGAATCTGTGAACTGTTTTCCGCAGAGACTGAATCTGTGATATGTTACGTTAAACATGAAGTTATATATGTATATATGTTATTACGTTATGTTAAATGGGGGGATGACTATAAAGCTAAGAAGGGAGGAGTGTTGTGTATGTAACCTGTTCCACCTTAAGAGAGCTTAAGCCTGTTCCACCTTAAGAGATGTACTACTTTCTCAGGCTGCTGTAGACGTAATACCGGGGGTGAACACACCGGTATATAAGCACTGTGCAGTAATCTTGTATTCAGTGTAGTCCCTACCTCCAACCAGTAAAGACCTGTTTTATTGTTACTCATTAGTCTGTGTCTTAATTAACTAAATAATTCACAGACTTAACACACAGTATTTATTAATTACTTAGATGATGGGATAGAAAGTCATATATCCAAATTTGCCGATGACACAAAGATAGGCGGCATTGTGGGCAGTGTAGATAGAAGCATAAAATTACACAGGGATATCGACAGATTAAGTGAATGGGCAAAACTGGCAAATGGATTTCAATGTAGGCAAATGTGAGATCATCTACTTTGGACCTTAAAAGGATAGAACATGGTACTTTCTAAATGGTGAAAGATTAAAAACAGTGGCGGTCCAAGGAGACTTGGGGGTCCAGGTACATAGATCATTAAAATGTCATGAACAGGTACAGAAAATGATCAAAAAGGCTAATGGAATGCTGGCCTTTATATCTCGAGGACTAGAATACAAGGGGGTAGAAGTTATGCTGCAGCTGTACAAAACCCTGGTTAGACCACACCTGGAGCACTGTGAGCAGTTCTGGGCACCACGCCTTAGGAAGGATATATTGGCCTTGGAGGGAGTGCAGCGTAGGTTTACAGAATGATACCCGGACTTCAAGGGTTAAGTTACGAGGGGAGATTACACAAACTAGGGTTGTATTCCCTGGAATTTAGAAGGTTAAGGGGTGATCTGATCGAAGTTTTCAGGATATTAAGGGGAACAGATATGGTAGATGGGGAGAAACTATTCCTGCTGGTTGGGGATTCTGGGACTAGGGGCCATAGTCTAAAAATTAGAGCCAGACTTTTCAGGAGTAAGATCAGGAAACACTTCACACAAAGGGTGGTAGAAGTTTGGAACTCTCTTCCACAAATGGCAATTGATGCTGGATCAATTATTAATTTTAAATCTGAGATTGATTGCTTTTTGTTAACCAAAGGTATAAAGAGATATGGGGCAAAGGCGGGTATTTGGAGTTAGGTCGCAGATCAGCCATGATCTCACTGAATGGGGGGCACGAGGGGCTGAATGGCCTACTCCTGTTCCTATGTTCCTATTGGTGGAAAGAGGACCTCCCTCCTGATCCTTGCTGCACCCAACAGATCATCGAGCGACGACTCGCTGAACCTGGGCACAGTTTTTACTCTCTTTCCAGATTTATCAATGACTTTTCTCCTTCAAACAGCACTGTTGCAATCTTCAAACATCCTTTTCTGTTTTATCTCTGAACTGGGCCTTTAAATAGTCGAGGTGAGACCACGTCAAGCGGGTGTGCATCACGCCTGTTCCTGCGCAGTGGAGACATGAATCCTAGAAGTAATGTGGTAAAACCACCAATGAACTCCTGTACAAATGAATAACTGTCTTTAAAGCAATGTTACAGCACCTATGTCCGTTTGCTGAGTGTAAACAAGCTTTCTGTAAAAACCCTGAAACAACGTGACGACGTCATCACGTTGGTCATGTGGTGCCCCAAGTGGCGGGAAACGTGATGACGTCATGACGTCATGATGTCAGAGGTGGGAGGTTCTGGGTTCAGACCTCGTGGAACAAGCTACTGAACTGACTCGACCTCAGTGATTTAGATAGGAATCCGCTGATTCCTACATTGGTGACCCCGAAGCTTCGCGGACGATTTTCGCGGAGACAAGCTCGAGAACAAGATGGATGTAAATGCAGTGAGTTTGAAGCTCCCTCAATTTTGGGAACAACAGGCAGCCTCCTGGTTCGTTCAAGCGGAGACTCAGTTCCAACTGCGAAACATAGTGCTGGATCAGACACGTTACCTGTATGTGGTCTCCGCACTGGACAGCTCGACGGCTTCCCGCATTATCAGCCTGCTGGAGACCCCGCCCGTGGAGAACAAGTGCGAAACGCTCAAGGCGCGCCTCATGCAAGTATTCGGTCTCACAAAGGCGGAACGCACACGACGCTTGCTCGCACTCCCCGGGTTAGGCGATGCTAAGCCTTCCGAGTTGATGAGCCACATGCTCACCCTCCTCGGGTCTGAGCCACAGTGTTTTATATTTTGTGAACTGTTCCTGAGCCAGCTCCCCGAGCAGGTACAAGCAGCCCTGGCCAGGTCGACGGCTACGGTCAGTGTGGCGCTCGCAGCCGAAGCCGACACTGTAATGATATCAGCAAATAGTGATGGTATTTGCCTGTTTGATTATGATGCCTTACCAGCATATTTGCCTGTTTGATTATTTATGCCTTACCAACAGAGGGCATGTGAGAGAGGGAGTTTAGTTTTAGTTTCGTTTTAGATGGATCTCTAAGATGGTGTCTCCTGTAATGCTGTTAACTTAGATGAACAAGCTTTAGATTAAAAGACTATGGCCTAGAAATTCAGTGCCCTTAGCGTCGATTTTGCGGCGCTAGAGGGCCTAGCGCTGCAATTGGCGCCGGCGCCGAAATTGCCTGGGGCCCTTCCGCCGCGGTAGACCGGTAGCGCTGCACCGGCACCAATGACGTCATCGGTGTGCGCAGCGTCCCGGTTGCCATGCCGACGGGCCCCAGCGCCGAAATTCAGTTGCGGCCGCCTCGCCCGTGGCAGCCGCAACTAAGACTCTGGCAACAGAGTCTTACATGACTTTGCGCCGGCGCATTAAAGGCCCCGCGGCGGCCGGCCGCTTTCCCGCCGGCCGCCTGGCCGCAGCTCCCTCCCCGGACTTCCCCCCCCCCCCCCGGAACAGAAGCAAGCCCGGCACTTGTCCGAGGTGCTGGGCTCATTTTTAAAAAGATTTTCGCGGGCCGCGGCCGGGTGCAGGCAGCTCCTCCTTAAGGGAAGGAGGAGGCCTGCACTTCCCGAACCTGCCGCACCGCAGCGGGCGCCGCAGCGCCGGAATAGCGCCGAAATTCAGCGCGTTGCGCCAGTTTTCAGGCGCAAACAGCTCTCAGCAGCGCCGGCAGCCGTTTGGGCGCAGAACTATTGAATTTTGGGCCCGACCAGCGCGACTTAGCTCCGGCACTAACTTCCGGCGCTAAAGCCCTGGCTGCGCCAAAACTCAATTTCTAGGCCATTCTCTTTCATCAATGTGTCGTCATTGAACCCACATAGAAATCAACACATGGTGTCAGAAGTGATTGAAAGAGATGAAGAGGAAAAATCTGAAGTTAAATCAGCTCTCCACATATTAGCAAGCCAAAAGAGAACATCGTTACTTACCATTGGAGAATAGCTAATGAAGTGAAAAAATGGTAGGATTACACCCACCGGTGAAGCTTCAGTTGACAGGTAATGTGGCTGAAAATTGGAGGAGGTTCAAACAACGTTTGGAGTTGTATTTAGCGGCAATCGGAGCTGACGAGAAAAGTGATAAAATGAAAGCGGCAGTATTCTTACATGTCGTGGGTGATGAAGCGCTGGAGGTGTATAATAACTTCACATTCGCTGCTGATGGAGACAAAATGAAGTTGAATAAAATAATGGAACAGTTTGAGGCCTACTGCATACCTAAACGTAACGTGACGTTTGAGAGGCACAGATTTTTCACATGTGTACAGAAAACGGGAGAGACTATTGATCAGTATGTGACTGAACTGAGAAACCAAAGCAAAACATATGAATTTGGGGGACTGACAGACTTGCTGATAAAAGACAGACTGGTGTGTGGTATTCCAGATAATGGTCTAAGGGAAAGACTGCTAAGAGAGCAAAATCTAGACCTGGGAAAAGCCATAGCACTGTGTAGGGCTACAGAGATTGTGAAGTCGCAGGCAAAGGAGCTGTTCAGTGACAGTAGCAGCAATGTAGATGCAGTGAGAATGAACGGACACAAACCGTTTAACAAAAAGAGCGCCAATGTGAAAAAAGAGGCGTGGCCAGCAAACAAAAATGAAAGGGGCAATCGAAAGTCATGTAGTCGATGCGGTACACAGCATCCACCAAAAAAGTGTCCAGCATATGGTAAAACATGCAATAGTTGCAACAAAAACAACCATTATGCCCGTTGCTGTAAGAACCAAGTGCAACAAAGCAAGGTCCATGCAGTAGATGAAAGCGGGATAGAGGAGTTCTATGTAGATGTTGTGTCTGAAAACAAAAAAGAAAAAAGAGACTGGATGTTGACACTAAAAGTGAATGACATACACATTCCATTTAAATTGGATACTGGAGCACAAGTTAATGTGATATCAGAGACTGATTTTAAGAAAATTAGACCCAGACCAAAGATACATGGAATAAAAGTGAAAGTGACAGGATACACAGGTACTGATATACCAGTGAAAGGAAGGTGCATTGTCAAAGTGACACACAAGGACAGAGAGCACACGCTAGCATTAATCGTGGTGCCAAAGGATGTGCAGGCCATACTAGGTTTAATAGCCTGTGAGAGACTGAACCTGGTAAAGAGAGTCCTCGTTGTGGAAAGCGAAGGAGAGACAGTCTATGATGAACTCATGAAAGAGTACAAAGGCCTATTTAAGGGTCTAGGCTGCCTTCCAGGAGAACACACGATCAGAGTAGATAAAAGTATGACACCGGTCATACATCCATGCAGAAAAGTTCCGTTTGCTCTTCAAAAGCAACTGAAGGCAGAGTTGGACAGGATGGAAAGCCTGAACGTGATTCAGAAGATAGATGAGCCAACTGAGTGGGTGAGTTCCCTCGTCGTTGTGGACAAAAAGAATGGAAAGCTCAGAATTTGCCTGGATCCAAGAGATCTAAACAGAGCAATAAAGAGAGAGCACTTCAAGCTTCCTACACGTGAGGAAATCATGTCACAGTTTGCAAATGCAAAGTATTTCAGCAAGTTAGATGCATCATCAGGATTTTGGCAGATGAAACTGGACGAGGCAAGTTCAAGACTGTGCACATTCAACAGTCCATTTGGCAGATACAGATTCCTAAGGTTACCATTTGGCATTGCCTCAGCTCCTGAAGTGTATCACAAAACTATCCATATGATCTATGAGCACCTGGAGGGAGTTGATACATCAATGGATGACATCATAGTATGGGGAACCACGAGAACTGAGCATGACGAGAGACTGAAAAAAGTGCTGGAAGCAACAAGGAAAACAAACCTGAAGCTGAATAGAGAGAAATGCCAGCTCGGGGTGACAGAACTGACATTCGTGGGAGATATCCTTAGCAGTGAGGGCATCAGACCAGATCCCAGAAAGGTGTCCGCCATTGAGAATATGCCAAAGCCACAATGCAAAAAGGACGTGCAGAGGTTTAATGGAATGATCAACTACATGGGTAAATTCATATACAACCTCTCAGAAAAGATGGCGCCACTGAGAAGACTAACTGAAAAGAACATAGAATGGGAATGGAATCATGAGCATGAGAAGTCATGGAGCGATCTAAAGAAACTGCTCACAGAGGAACCAGTTCTGAGGTTTTATGACCCAGCGAGACCCATCAAGATATCATCAGATGCATCACAGAGTGGGCTCGGTGCCGTTCTTCTGCAAAAATATGACTACTGGCAACCTATTGCATATGCATCGCGCTCAATGACAGACGTGGAGATGCGATATGCTCAAATAGAAAAGGAGCTGCTCAGCATCACATACGCCTGTGAAAGATTTCACCAGTTTGTGGCAGGACAAGCAATCAGTGTAGAGACTGACCATAAGCCCGTGATTGCATTGTTCCAAAAGCCACTAAATGGGTGTCCGCTTAGAATACAAAGAATGATGATCAGGCTGCAACGCTATACACTGAATGTTGCGTACACCCCGGGTAAGCTGATGTATACAGCAGACACGTTGTCCAGAGCTGTAGACCCAAGAGAGCCCGCAAACACCAAAATGGATGAAAAAGTGAACGCCTACGTGGACATGATCACAAGTGCACTGCCCATAGCAGATGCAAAAATGGAGCTCATAAAGACTGAGACAAACAAAGATGAAACACTGAGACGACTGAGGAACAGCATCTTGGATGGATGGCCCAACATGAAGCAAGACTGCTCACCTGACATGGCAGAGTACTGGAACTGCAGGGCGGAACTATCAGTGGTCGAAGACATCATCTACAAAGGAAGTAAAATAGTTATCCCAAAGAGTCTGAGAAAAGAGATGCTAAAAAGGATCCATGGAGGACATCTGGGAATCGAAAAGTGTAAGAAAAGAGCACGAGAGGTGATGTACTGGCCACGAATCAACCAAGATGTGACAAATGAGGTGTCAAACTGCACAATATGCCTGAAATATCGAGCAAGCAATCCGGTAGAACCACTAAAACCACACCCAGCGCCAGACAGACCTTACCAGAAGGTAGGCGCTGACCTACTCGTATGTCAAGGGAAGGACTATCTTGTAGTCACAGACTATTACTCCCTGTATCCAGAGGTTTGTAGACTGTACACCACCACTGCAGATGCTGTGATAACATGTATGAAAGCCATATTCTCCAGACATGGCGTGGCAAGCGAGGTCTTCACAGACAACGGACCCCAGTTTTACAATGCAAGTTTCCGACACTTTGCCAAAGAGTGGGACTTTGTCCACACAACGTCAAGTCCTCACTTTCCACAGTCCAATGGACTAGTGGAAAAATCGGTCCAGACAGTGAAAAGACTGATGTACAAGGCAAAAGACAGTGGAACTGACTTCTACCAGAGCATGCTTGTATACCGCACAACGCCGCTCGAGTGTGGTATGTCACCAGCCCAACTCCTTATGGGACGTCTGCTAAGGTCAAACCTACCCATCCCGGAGAACCTCCTGAAAACAGAAGAGGGGGAGAAAGTGAGGAAGTTCAAAGAACAACAGAAAGAAAAGCAAAAGTACTACTATGACAGAGGAATACAAAACCTACCTGAACTCCACACTGGTGACCAAGTAAGGTTCAAAGACAAAACAAACATATGGACTCAGAAGGGAACTGTCCTGAGTGAAGTTCAACCAAGATCATACACCATTCAGACAGATGAGGGTGCTGTTCTGAGAAGAAATCGTTGGGATCTTCTCATGGGACCAGCCACAGCAAGTCAAAAGACTGATACTGTTGAACAACCTGATCACACAGCAGGTCAAAAGACTGATACTGTTGAACAACCTGATCACACAGCTGAGAAACCATCATCTGAGGCAACAACTCAGATTCAAGGACAATCAATCAGAAAATCCTCAAGACACGTGAAGCCTCCTGAGAGACTCATTGAGCAAATTTAAGGAAGTAATGTTATCTTATTCATTCTTCAAGTTCTAGGTATTTATATATTTCATGTGAACACACAAAACAAGGTTAAAAAACCTTGATCATGATAATGATAATGTAAGTTCATTAAGTGTTACAGTTAAAATGCAGAGTAATACAAAGAAAACATGTTGTTAGATAAAAGTAAAATACTTTTGTTTTAAGAAAGGGAGATGTAATGATATCAGCAAATAGTGATGGTATATGCCTGTTTGATTATGATGCCTTACCAGCATATTTGCCTGTTTGATTATTTATGCCTTACCAGCAGAGGGCATGTGAGAGAGGGAGTTTAGTTTTAGTTTCATTTTAGATGGACCTCTAAGATGGTGTCTCCTGTAATGCTGTTAACTTAGATGAACAAGCTTTAGATTAAAAGACATTCTCGTTCATCAATGTGTCGTCATTGAACTCACATAGAAATCAATACAGACACCATTTACGTGGTGACACAACAGTATTGTGCCACCTCGACGCGCCCCGCCTCCAAGAACCCCGCCTCGGCACCTCCACAGACCAGCTTTTGCTACTACCATGCCTGTTTCGGTCAGAAAGCCAGATGCTGCCGACCCCCGTGTAAATTTGCGCCGCCGGCACCAAGAAAGCAGCAACACCGATTGCGCGACCGGAAGGGAAGCCCCGAGGTCGGTTTCGCCTCCACAATGACAGTTGGTGATTCCGGGAATATCGGAGTCGCTCCGACAGGATTGTCCGACCTCCTCGGCGATTGACTTTGATGATTAAAGACACTTCTGGGGGGGCGCATGTGGTAAAACCACCAATGAACTCCTGTACAAATGAATAATTGTCTTTAAAGCAATGTTACAGCACCTATGTCCGTTTGCTGAGTGTAAACAAGCTCTCTGTAAAAACCCTGAAACAACGCGATGACGTCATCATGTTGGTCATGCGGTGCCCCGAGTGGCGGGAAATGTGATGACGTCATGACATCAGAGGTGGGAGGTTCTGGGTTCAGACCTCGTGGAACAAGCTACTGAACTGACTCGACCTCAGTGATTTAGATAGGAATCCGTTGTTTCCTACAGTAAAATGATAATCAGGTAACGATGCTGTGTGCTGCCCCGCGTTCTGTTCCTGTCTCTGTGTTAATATCAAGGCCCTAGTGTCTAAACTGTTTTAAATGGCTGTAATAATTGCATACTCGCTACATAACAGAAGTTTGCTTCAGAACTAAAATTTCCAATCAGAAATCTCCAAGATGGGAACAGTTTGGATTTGTGTCTCTTGCCTGTAAAACTGTCATTCCCGTGTGCAACTTTAAACAGGGTGAGGCCTCTGTCACAACATTTCTGTTAACATTCCCTGAACTTTGACATCGTATGTTTCCGTACAGTGCGGCTCATCCTTTTGGAAAGAAAACCAGACTGTTCACTCTTGTCATTCTCTTCCCTAACTCTACACTAACTGACACGTCAATGTGTAGTGTATGTACCTTTAAGGGGAGAACTACCTTTTAAAGCTCCTGTATACTGTAGTACCGGCAGTGACCACACCTGTATATAAACCCTGAGTAGGGATCTGTACTGTTAGTTTTAGAGTAACCCTCATCCAGTAAACACCTGTTGATTGTTCCTCTGCAGTCTCTGTCTATTTCTTGACGGACACCATACATCAAGATTCACAGATTTAACATTGGCGACGATGGGATTCGAACCTACCTGCAACTCTGCAGAGGAAGGCCGATTCCAGAGGCACGGGCGTCGATCATCTGGCGGAGACTCCAGCGAGGCGGGCTGGCAACAGGTATAGCGCAGACCCTTCCCGCACAGCGGCGGCTAGAGCCGACCGACGGCACAGGAAAAGGCCGAGCAGCGTCGACGGGAGCAGAGAGAGAGGGTAAAGCGCACAGGGCGCAGCCGGGGTTCAGGACCGAGCAGCGTCAACGAGAGAGGTGCGCAGGAAAAGGCACAGAGCGCAGCTGGTGTTCAAGGGCTGAGCAGTGTCCGCGGGGGAGGAAAGGAAAGCGCGGGAGACGCCATTATTGAGCCGCAGCGGAGAAGGGAGAGCGCGGGAGACGCCATTTTTAGCCAGTCTAACCACACCCAGGGATGCCGAAGAGTGGCAGTGTCACAGCGTTCGACAAAAAGGGGGCAAGCACTTTGCTGGGAGTGTACTATAGGCCTCCAAACAGTCAGGGGGAGATACAGGAACAGATATGTAGGCAAATCTCAGAGAAATGTGCAAATAATAGGGTAATAATAATGGGGGATTTCAACTTCCCCAATATTAACTGGGATAGTCAGAGTGTGAAAGGCTCGGAGGGTGTAGAATTCTTAAAGTGCATCCAGGAGAGCTTTTTGAGCCAGCATGTAGAAAGTCCTACAAGAGAGGGGGCGGTACTGGACCTAATTCTAGGGAATGTGGCCGGCCAAGTGGAAAAAGTGCTAGTAGGTGAGCACTTTGGTGATAGTGACCATAATATGGTAAGATTTAAGGTGGTCATGGAAAAGGACAGGGATGGGCCGGAAATAAAGGTTCTAAATTGGGGGAAGGCCGATTTTAATAGGATAAGGCAGGATCTGGCCAAAATGGACTGGGATCAGCTACTTGTAGGAAAAGCCACATCGGAGCAATGGGAGGCTTTCAGAAGGGAGATTGAGATCATACAATGGCAACATGTTCCCGTAAAGGTCAAGAGTGGTTCCAAAAACCACAGGGAACCGTGGATGTCAGGGGATATACGAGAATGGATTACGAAAAAAAGGAGGGCTTTTGGTAGATACAAAAGGCTAAAGACGGAGGAAGCCCTAGAGGAGTACAAAAAGTGCAGGGGGATACTTAAAAAAGAAATTAGGAGATCAAGGAGGGGCCATGAAATAACACTGGCGAGCAAAATAAAGGAAAATCCTAAGATGTTTTATAAGTATATTAAGGGTAAGAGGATAACTAGGGAAAAAATAGGGCCCATTAGGGACAAAAGTGGCAATCTGTGTGTGGAGCCGGAAGATGTAGGAGGGGTTCTAAATGAATTTTTTGCATCTGTTTTCACTATGGAGAAGGACGATGTAGACATAGAAATAGGGCGGGGGGACTGTGATATGCTCGAACATATTAACATCGAGAGGGAGGAGGTATTGGCGGTTTTAGCTGGCCTAAAAATGGATAAATCCCCAGGCCCGGATGCTGTGTGAGGCAAAGGAGGAGGTTGCGGGGGCTCTAACACTATATTCAGGACCTCTCTGGCCACAGGGGATGTGCCAGAGGACTGGAGAACGGCTAATGTAGTACCATTATTCAAGAAGGGTAGTAGGGAAAAACCGGGGAACTACAGGCCAGTGAGCCTAACATCAGTGGTAGGAAAATTATTGGAAAAAATCCTGAGGGACAAAATTAGTCTCCACTTGGAGAGGCAAGGATTAATCAGGGATAGTCAACATGGCTTTGTCAAGGGAAGATCATGTCTGACTAATTTGATTGAATTTTTTGAGGGGGTGACTAGGTGTGTGGATGAGGGTAACGCAGTGGATGTGGTATACATGGATTTCAGTAAGGCCTTCGATAAAGTCCCGCACAGGAGACTGGTCAAGAAGGTAAGAGCCCATGGAATCCAGGGTGCCTTGGCACATTGGATACAAAACTGGCTTAGTGGCAGAAGGCAGAGGGTGCTGGTCGAAGGTTGTTTTTGTGACTGGAAGCCTGTGGCCAGTGGGGTACCACAGGGATCGGTGCTGGGTCCCTTGCTGTTTGTGGTCTACATTAATGACTTGGATATGAATGTAAAGGGTATGATCAGTAAGTTCGCGGATGATACAAAAATTGGTAGGGTGGTAAATAGCGAGGAGGGTAGCCTCAGTCTGCAGGACGATATAGATGGGTTGGTCAGATGGGCGGAACAGTGGCAAATGGAATTTAACCCGGAAAAGTGCGAGGTGATGCACTTTGGGGGGACTAACAAGGCAAGGGAATACACAATGAATGGAAAGACCCTAGGCAAGACGGAGGGTCAGAGGGATCTGGGTGTGCAAGTACACAGATCCCTGAAGGCGGCGGAACAGGTGGATAAGGTGGTAAAAAAGGCATATGGGATACTTGCCTTCATTAGCCGAGGCATTGAATATAAGAGCAAGGAGGTTATGATGGAGCTGTATAAAACACTGGTTAGGCCACAGCTGGAATACTGTGTGCAGTTCTGGTCGCCACACTACAGGAAGGATGTGATCGCGTTAGAGAGGGTGCAGAGGAGGTTCACCAGGATGTTACCAGGGCTGGAGTGCTTCAGCTATGAAGAGAGACTGGGCAGATTGGGTTTGTTTTCCTTGGAGCAGAGGAGGCTGAGGGGGGACATGATTGAGGTGTACAAAATTATGAGGGGCATAGATAGGATGGATGCTGAGGAGCTTTTTCCCTTAGTAGCGGGGTCAATAACTAGGGGGCATAGATTCAAGGTAAAGGGCAGGAGATTTAGAGGGGATTTGAGAAAGAACTTTTTCACCCAGAGGGTGGTTGGAGTCTGGAACTCACTGCCTGAAAGGGTTGTGGAGGCAGAAACCCTCACAACATTTAAGAAGCATTTGGATGAGCACTTGAAATGCCATAGCATACAAGGCTACGGGCCAAATGCTGGAATATGGGATTAGATTAGACAGGGCTTGATGGCCGGCGCGGACACGATGGGCCGAAGGGCCTCTATCCGTGCTGTATTACTCTATGACTCTATGACTCTAATGAAGTCGAAGATTGGGCGACATATGTAGAACGCATAGAAGTGTACTACAAGGCGAATGACGTGCCAGATGCCAGGAAAGCACTGGTATTGTTGAATTCCATGGGTGCAAAAATGGATGGCTTGCTGCGAAACCTAGTAACCCCAGAGAAGCCAGTGGAAAAGGATTTTGAAAGCATAGTGGCAATCCTACAGGACCACTTAAACCCCACACTGCTGCTGATAGCAGAAAGATTTAAGTTTCACAAAAGGAACCAGCATAAACACGAAAGTAATGCTGAGTATTTAACGGAACTGTGCAAGCTATCGAAACACTGCCAGTTTGGAACGGGACTAGCAGATACTTTATGGGACAAGTTTGTGTGTGGGCTTCAAAGTGAAGGAACCCAGAAACGGCTTCTATCAGAAAAGGATCTTACGCTGGACAAGGCTTTCAGCATGGCAGTATCACACGAAGCAGCCGCACGGGGCGCTGCAGAGATACAATGGAGACCGCAAGAATATGGCACAAATGAAATGTCATACGGAACAGTGAAGTGCTATCTCTGCGGCAGAACAACAAACGACCATAAGGATTGTTGGTTCAAGGACCAAGTGAGCAGACAGTGTGGAAAAGTAGGACACATAGCAAGAGTCTGCAGGTCGGGAAAGGAAACCAGCAGCAAGAATCTCCACAGGAGAAGTACAAAAAGGTACATAAGGTGACGGAGAGTAGTTCAGACGAACAGAAAAGTGATACAGACTCCGGAAGCAAGGAGCTGGGTTGTCTGAAACTACATAATGTAATCAAAATGGAGGATCACCAAACTATCTGGGTCACGCTCAAGATAGACGGAGTCCAAGTGAAAATGGAATTGGACACAGGATCAGCCCTAACAGTCATAAACTGAAGGGACTACAAGCGGCTATTCTCACGTATACCCTTGAAAGATACAGAGATTGTCTTGAAGACGTACACGGGGCAAAAAGTCTACCCCAAAGGAAAAATAAGGGTGAACGTTATATATAACGGCAAGGAAACACCAAAAATGGACCTATATATATTGCCAGATGGAGGACCACCACTACTAGGACGTGAATGGATCCGGAAGATACAGCTAGATTGGCATTCCATACAAGCACTGACTGTAGATGCCAAAAAGGATGACGACGTCACACCTGGACGACTGTCAAAAATGCTAACTGATGCACAAGAAGTGTTCCAGGAGGGACTCGGAACACTAAAAGGCATAACAGCGACGATCAAAATAGAGGAAAATGCAAGCCCAAAGTTTTTTAAGGCCAGACCGGTGTCTTATGCGATCCGCCCAGCCGTCGAAGCAGAGCTGGAAGGTTTGGAACATTCTGGAGTACTGTCCAAAGTGGACTGGAGCGAGTGGGCTACACCCATCGTTCCTGTAATGAAGAGGTCGTTGAGTAATACGCCTGGGGAACCAAAGAAGGTTTACATCTGTGGGGACTTTAAGGTGACAGTGAACCCAGTCCTTCACACGGTACAATATCCGCTTCCGCGGATTGAAGATATTTTCGCCTCGCTATCTGGAGGAAAACGCTTCACTAAGGTTGATCTGGCCCAGGCGTACCTGCAAATGGAGGTAGGAGAAGCCTCGAAACAGTACCTCACGATCAACACTTGTAAAGGTCTCTACCAATGCAACCGGCTGGTGTTCGGGGTAGCATCAGCTCCGGCTATTTGGCAAAGGGCAATGGATCAAGTCCTGCAAGGGATTCCAGGGACCCAGTGTTATTTGGACGGCATCCTGGTCACGGGCGAAAATGACAGCGATCACCTCGCCAACCTGGAGCAGGTGCTCACTAGATTGAAGGAATATGGGCTCCGAGCTAATCGCCACAAATGCGAGTTTTTCCAGAAGCAGATCTCGTATTGTGGCCACGTTATTGATGAAGAGGGGTTATATAAGTCCCCTGAAAAGATTGAGGCAGTAGTCAAGGCTCCAACACTGGAAAATGTGTCACAACTGAGGTCGTTCCTCGGGCTGGTGAACTACTACCATAAATTCTTGCCGAATTTGTCTACAGTACTACACCCACTGAACACCCTACTGCAAACGGGGGTACCATGGAAGTGGAATGACGAATGTAAATGAGCTTTCCAGAAGCGCAAAGAATTGATCACATCAAAAGAGGTGTTGGCTCATTTCAACCCAGCACTACCAATTCGGTTGGCGTGTGGTGCATCACCCTATGGTATAGGAGCGGTGCTGTCGCATAAATTCCCGGATGGCTTGGAGAGGCCAGTAGCCTTTGCGTCTCGGTCACTAACCTCAGTTGAGCATAACTACGCCCAGATTGACAGGGAGGCCCTCAGCCTAGTGTGGGGAGTGAAAAAGTTCAACCACTATCTGCACGGGCAGAAGTTCACCTTGCTGACTGACCACCAACCACTTGTCTCCATCTTTAATCCAAAGAAGGTGATTGCGCAACGGCTACAAAGATGGTCCCTTTTTCTAGGGGCGAACCAATATGAAATAGAGTATAAGGGCACGAAACAGCATGGAAACGCTGGTGGGCTATCACGCCTGCCACTGCCTACGGCAGAGGAAGCACCAGCAGTGGACCCTGTCGAAATATTTTATTCGGCTATAATTGAACGCTTGCCAGTAACTAACGCAGATATAGAGAAGGAGACCCGAAATGACCCGACACTGTCTCGGGTATATGACTTGACGGTGAAGGGATGGCCAACACATGGCGACTCACTGTTGCCAGCATTCTCATCCAGAAGAGAACAGCTGTCAGTATGCCAGGGGACCTTGATGTGTGGATCCCGAGTGGTAATTCCACCCAAGTTAAGGGAGAGAGTGCTCAATGAGCTTCACGAAGGCCATCTGGGAGGGGTGAAAATGAAAAGCCTTGCTAGGGCTTATGTGTGGTGGCCGGGGATCGATCAGCAAATCGAGGACCTGACAAAGAGCTGCTCAAGATGCCAGAAGGTCCAAAATGCACCACCACATGCCCCTCTACACCCATGGGAGTGGCCCTCCTCGCCATGGCAACGGGTGCATATTGGTTTTGCTGGTCCATTCATGGACTCAATGTTTTTAATAGCCGTGGATGCGCACTCGAAATGGCCTGAGGTGATCAAAATGTCCTCCACCACCACGCAGAAAACGATTGCAGTCCTACGGACCATATTTGCTAGGAACGGCTTGCCAGAGCAGATTTGCTCTGATAACGGACCACAGTTTGTGTCCGAAGAGTTTTGGAAATTTATGAAAAGGAATGGGGTAAGGCATTACACATCCGCCCCGTATCATCCAGCCACAAATGGATTGGCTGAGAGGTTCGTACAAACCTTTAAAAAGGCAGTAAGGGCCATGTGCGATGATGACATTCCACTGCAGCATAAGGTGGACAATTTCCTGTTAGCCTACAGAAATGCGACACATGCAGTCACCAACCAGACCCCCGCCATGATGTTCTTTAACCGAAGGTTGAGATCTCGTCTGGATTTGCTCAGACCAAATGTACGAAGAGATGTTGAGAGTAAGCAATTCCAGCACATCAATGAGAAGCCGACATGGAGCTTCAATGTAGGGCAACCAGTCTTGGCCCGCAACTACCGAACAGAGAAATGGCAACCAGGAACGATATGCACACGGCAGGGGCCACTAATGTACACAGTGGATGTTGGGGAGAACATTGTGAGACGCCATGTCGACCAGATCCTAGAGTCACAGGAACGAGTCAACCCCATGTCTTGCGTACCTGGTGATGAACCCGATGTACAGGTAGCATCTACCCCAGAAACAGTAACATCGGAAGCTGATGAACCAACCGATGACAGGGGGCCAGAATCGCCTCTGCACCAAGAGCAAGACACTCAGGAAAGGCGCTATCCAGAAAGGATCAGGAAGCCGCCCCAAAGACTGAATTTATAAATGGACTATTTTCAGTTAATGTTGCATGTTAAAAGTGTTAATTGTTAAATGAATGTTATGGTACTGTTGATCTAATAGGGGAGGAATTGTAGTGTATGTACCTTTAAGGGGAGAACTACTTTTTACAGCTCCTGTATACTGTAGTACCGGCAGTGACCACACCTGTATATAAACCATGAGTAGGGATCTGTACTGTTAGTTTTAGAGTAACCCTCATCCAGTAAACACCTGTTGATTGTTCCTCTGCAGTCTCTGTCTATTTCTTGAAGGACACCGTACATCAAGATTCACGGATTTAACACAATGTTTTAGAATTCCGGACTCTCGTCATTCTCTCCCTAACTCTACACTAACTGACACTTCAATGGTTTAGAATTCCAGGTCATTAATGTGATAGTCGCCCACCTTATTTTAATACCACATGTCATGGAATAGCTGATCTTTTCCCCACCTGCTGAAGCAATGGTGGAAATCAGAGTAAGATACCTGCGACCTTTCTGTCCATGCTCCATGGGTCAATGCACTGTGGCCCAGAGCTACCACTCCCGCCTCTCAGTCAGGTAGTTCTGGTCACTCCAGACACGAGAATGGAATCTAGGCTGGCATTTCAGTGCCGAACTGCGTGAGTGCTGCACCGTCAAAGAAGCTGTCTTTTGGATGAGACATTAAACTGAGAGCCCGTGTGTCTGTTCGGGTGGATGTAAAAGATCCCGTGGCACTATTTGAAGAAGAACAGGGGAGCTCGCTAACATTTGTCCCTCAACCAACACCTCCAAAACAGGGCTTAAGGTTATTTGCCTCATTGTTTTTTGTGGGATCTTGCTGTGCACAGATTGGCTGCCACTTTTGCCGACACAACAGTGACTACACCTCAAAAGTACTTACTTGGCTGTGAAGCACTTTGGGACGTCCTGAGCTCATGAAAGCTGCTGTATAAATGCAAGATCTTTCTCCATAAATCAGGGGTTTGGCCTTTTGAGGAACTCTTGGGCTGCCACATCTGGACAGGTATTTGTCCTGGGCTGGACCCCCCTGGGCTGGCGTTTAAAACAGATTTGACCTCAGCTGCTTGAAGTAAGTCTTAAGACCAACTCCTGCACCCTATGTTTTTGGAATGGTACATGCAGGAAATCCAGCAGTAAAATGTATCTAAACATGCTGCTTTTGGAAAACCTGAACATTTTTATGTGGAATTGTGAGGGAAGTATATTTTAAACACTTTTCTTTTTGGTGGTGGCCTGCAAGTGTTCCCTGAAGGACCGCTGGTTAGGCTGCATGTCGACCTGGTTTTCCTGAATGCAGCCTTCCCGACACTGGCTGTGTTCAGGGCAGCCCCGACTTGTGCAGAGGGCCTCGAACAGGCAGCTAGTGATTTGCTTGTCTTTGATCACCAGGGGTGAAAGTTTTGGGGGGAAAAATTCAGTTGGTTTGCGCCTCCCATTAGCACCTTAAGAGGGAGCTAATGGTGCGCAAAGTAACTAGCGCCCAGGCGCGGCTATCTGCGCCTCTCGCGGAATTGACCAGACATTTTGCGGCGGCGCTAAACAATACCGCCCCGATCTCCTGCGCACGCAGATCTTGACGTCATTCGAGCATGCAACGCCCTTGGGGCACCCTGGAATGGAAATTGAGTGGCGCTCCCCTCCTTTCCGCCTGGCGCAACCAACATTACCCATGAGGCACTAGGCTACCCACAAGGCGGCAGTCAAGATGGACGCCTCTACAGATACTGTACCCAGTCCACATGTGCTCAATAGAAGTGTCCAGCAAAAGCTCGCTGTGTTCATAATAAGAATGTCTCTTTATTAATGAACATAAGAGTGCGGAGTGATATAAGATGTCCGACGCTGCACTGTGCACTGCCCGTGCACAGTGTGCCACATAGCAATATAACTACGCCATACCAAAGTAGTTCCATACCAAAGTAGTTCCATTTAACAACGTGATACTATAACAATGTAACAAGAGACTTCTGCATAGTCAACGCTGTGAAGTAGTTTTGGCTTCTGACCATAACTTTGCAGGTACTTTGGCTTTTGACCTTCATTACTTTGATTGCCAAGAGACTATGGGGGCTGCACTGATTGGGGGCATTGTCCTGTGCCAGCAGAATCAGAGGCCACAGAGATGCAGAGAGAGAGTGGCAATCATGGCCAGACGGAGGAAGGTCAACAGGCCTCTGTACAGGAGACCTTACCCTCCCAGGGTTTTTTGCCAACAGTTCTCCTACATTAATATGTCTGAGGAGCAGTGTTTGCGAAGGCTGCGATTCAGCAAGGAGGTGGTCATTGAGCTCTGCCACCTGCTGCAACCAGATCTGCAGCCTCAACTGAGGACCAGGACGTCTCTGTCGGTGGCAGTGAAGATAACAGTGGCTCTCAACTTTTATGCCACCGGCTCATTTCAATCGGCTACTGGGGACATCGCCAATATCCCCCAGTTCACGGTCCATTGCTGCATCCATCAGGTCACAAATGCCCTCTATAAAAGGAGACGAGAGTACATCTCTTTCCCCATGACCCCGGCTAAGCAGCATGAACGTGCTATGGCCTTTGCGAGGATAGCAGGCTTCCCCATGGTGCAGGGCACCATTGACTGCACACATGTGGCTTTGCGTGCTCCGCAAGAGAATGCAGAGGATTTCTGCAACTGAAAGGGGTTCCATTCCTTAAACGTGCAGTTGGTTTGTGACCATAGACAGCTGATACGCGCTGTCAATGCCTGCTATCCTGGCAGCAGCCACGATGCATACATCCTGCGCCAGACTACTGTGGCAGAACTTTTTCAGGCACCACATCACCCAGGTGGTTGGCTTCTCGGGGACAAGGGATATCCACTGTGCACCTGGCTGATGACACCGCTCCGTACCCCCAACACCCCTGCTGAGCTGCGGTACAACGAGAGCCATCAAGCTACCAGGAACATCATTGAGCATACAATCGGCGTGCTCAAGCAACGGTTCCACTGTCTGGACTATTCTGGAGGAGCCCTGCAGTACTCGCCGGAGCGAGTCTCCCACTTCGTTGTTGTGTGCTGCATGCTGCATAACCTGGCAATCCTCAGGACCCAGCCAATGCCACCAGCCCTTGGAGCACCACCAGAGGAGGAGGAGGAAGATGAGGAGGAGGAGGATGATGATCATCAGCAGCAGCAAGGCAGGAGGGAGGCACACAATGTATAAACGGGAAGGGCCGTCTGTCAACAGCTGATAGCAAGCCGCTTCTAGGCCCCTGCTGAGGAAATGGCTTCTGCCATTGAGAACAACATGAATGAAACCAACCCGCAACGCCTAAGCCGGCCAAGGCAACAATGATTGCAAAGACCAAACATGTACATTTTGAATACAGAAACTTATTTATTTCACAAACTCTGTCTCATTTCTGCATGAAAAACTAATAGAAACACAAAAAAAGTCAGTAACATAACTGGTTCTCACAACCTGGAGATAATGTCCAAAACACGAAACAAAAGTTTGACCACGAACCAAGGCCTTTAATAAAAAAATGACCAACATTTTGTCATACCTACTTTTTGCCCTTCGAGGGTGGTCTCCTTCCCTTGCGCACTTCCCCCCGCCCCCCCCCCCTTCCCACCCTACTGCTCCTCCGTAATGGGATCCCAGTGGCTGCAGCAAGGCTGGCGGAAGGCTGCTGATTTGTCAGCACCTGAGACTGCAGATGCCCTTGAAGGACGGCCTCGACCAGCTCTGGGACTGGAGGGCCCGGCTGCAGACTGCACCAACTCTGCATGGGCGGCAGCAGCAGTCTGTCCTACAGGCGGTGGCAAGTGCAGTGGAGAAGTGACAGTGGTGGCAGCAGGAATGCTGTCATCTTGAGAGAGGACAGCAACTCCCTGCTCGACCGACACACTGGCACTCCCACGGGGCAGCACTTCAGCATCTGGAGCAATCTGATGGAGCACAGATTGCTGGCATGCTGCGGCGCGGTGAGAGCCCCCGGGGAAGTGTGTCCGAACAAGCGAGGATGGCAGCAGTCCGTGCTCGCGTGGCCTCAATCTGAGTCTGCATGAGAGCAGTCAGAGATGGGGTCATGGCAGCCAGTGACTGAATTGCAGCACTAAACATTTACACGGCATCAGCCTGTGCTACAACGAAGTGCTCCACACTCCTCGCCAGTGATTTAATGCATTCGGGCACCCTTCCCACTGCACTCATTAGCTCAGTGTGCATGTCCACCGCCTGGGTGTTCATTTCAGCGGTCAGCCGCTCCTCCTCTGCGTCCAGTGCAGTAGGACTCGCTGGCATACTCTCCCTCCGGGGAGAAGGCCCCCGAGCTTCACTACCCCCATCGTGTTGCTGCAGCCTGCTGGGGCCTGGAGCTTCACCCTCATCAGACCATTCCCCACTGCTCCCCTCCAGGGAAGGCTTGTTCTTAAGGAAGTGGCCCTAGAAATAGTAGATGCATTGTTGATCATCTTCCAACATTCGATGGAATCTGGAACAGTACCCATGGATTGGAGGGTAGCTAATGTTACCCCACTATTCAAAAAAGGTGGTAGAGAGAAAACGGGGACAGGTTGGGTGATTGGGCAGAAACATGGCAAATGCACTATAATGTGGATAAATGTGAGGTTATCCACTTTGGTGGCAAAAACAGGAAGGCAGATTATTATTTGAATGGCAATAGATTGGGAGAAGGGGAAGTGCAAAGAGACCTGGGTGTTCTTGTGCACCAGTCGCTGAAGGTAAGCATGCAGGTGCAGCAGGCGGTTAAGAAGGCAAATGGTATGTTGGCCTTCGTAGCAAGAGGGTTCAAGTACAGGAACAAGGATGCCTTGCTACAGTTGTACAGGGCCTTGGTGAGACCGCACCTTGAGTATTGTGTGCAGTTTTGGTCGCCTTACCTGAGGAAGGCCGTTCTTGCCATGGAAGGAGTGCAGCGAAGATTCACCAGGCTGATACCTGGGATGGCAGGAATGACGTATGAGGAGAGATTGTGTCGATTGGGCTTATACTCACTGGAGTTTAGAAGATTGAGAGGGGATCTCATCGAAACCTATAAAATTCTGTCAGGCCTGGACAGACTAGATGCAAGAAGGATGTTTATGATGGCCGGGGAGTCCAGAACCAGGGGTCATAGTCTAAGGATAAGGGGTAAGCCATTTAGGACTGAAATGAGGAGGAATTTCTTCACCCAGAGAGTGGTGAACCTGTGGAATTCTCTGCCACAGAGGGCGGTGGAGGCCAGTTCATTAAATATATTCAAGAAAGAGTTGGATATATTTCTTAAGGCTAAAGGGATCAAGGGATATGGGGAGAAGGCAGGGACAGGGTACTGAATTTGGATGATCAGCCATGATCTCATTGAATGGCGGAACAGGCTCGAAAGGCCGAATGGCCTACTCCTGCTCCTATCTTCTATGTTTCTACAGACCGGTAAGCCTGACATCGGTAGTGGGGAAAATGCTAGAGTCCATTATAAAAGATGTAATAGCAGAGCACTTGGAAAACAGTGACAAGATCGGACAAAGTCAACATGGATTTACAAAAGGTAAATCGTGCTTGACTAATCTACTGTAATTTTTTGAGGATGTAACTGGTAAAATAGATAATGGAGAACCAGTGGATGTGGTGTATTTGGACTTTCAGAAGGCTTTCGATAAGGTCCCGCATAAGAGATTAGCGTGTAAAGTTAAGGCACATGGGATTGGGGGCAAGGTATTGACTTGGATAGAGAACTGGTTGGCAGACAGAAAGAAAAGAGTTGGAATAAACAGGTCTTTTACCGAGTGGCAGGCAGTGACTAGTGGGGTACCGCAGGGATCGGTCCTTGGACCCCAGCTATTCACAATATATATTAATGATCTAGACAAGGGAACTAGATGTAATATCTCCAAGTTTGCAGATGACACAAAGCTGGGTGGGCGTGTGTGCTGTGAGTAGGATGCCGAGAAACTCCAGGATGATTTGGACAGGTTGGGTGATTGGGCAGAAGCGTGGCAGATGCAATATAACATGGATAAATGCGAGGTTATCCACTTTGGTGGCAAAAACAGGAAGGCAGATTATTATCTGAATGGCAATAGATTGGGAGAAGGGGAACTGCAACGAGACCTGGGTGTCCTTGTGCACCAGTCGCTGAAGGTAAGCATGCAGGTGCAGCAGGCGGTTAAGAAGGCAAATGGTATGTTGGCCTTCGTAGCGAGAGGGTTTGAGTACAGGAACAAGGATGTCTTGCTGCAGTTGTACAGGGCCTTGGTGAGACCACATCTTGAGTATTGTGTGCAGTTTTGGTCGCCTTATCTGAGGAAGGATGTTCTTGCCATGGAAGGAGTTCAGCGAAGATTCACCAGGCTGATACCTGGGATGGCAGGAATGACGTATGAGGAAAGATTGGGTCGATTGGGCTTCTACTCGCTGGAGTTTAGAAGAATGAGAGGGGATCTCATTGAAACTTATAAAATTCTGACAGGACTGGACAGACTCGATGCAGGAAGGATGTGCCCGATGGTCGGGGAGTCCAGAACCAGGAGTCACAGTCTAAGGATAAGGGGTAAGCCATTTAGGACAGAAATGAGGAGGAATTTCTTCGCCCAGAGAGTGGTGAACCTGTGGAATTCTCTACCACAGAAGGCAGTAGAGGCCAATTCATTAAATATATTCAAGAAGGAGTTGGATATATTTCTTAATGCTAAAGGGATCAAGGGATATGGGGAGAAAGCAGGGACAGGGTACTGAATTTGGATGATCTCATTGAATGGCGGAGCAGGCTCGAGGGGCCGAATGGCCTACTCCTGCTCCTAACTTCTATGTTTCTATGTTTCCCAGTGTGGGCATGGGCTTCCTCGGGAGAGGGCGACGCTGATGCTCCGGCTTCATCTTCCTCCTCGCCTGCAGCTTCACTCCCACTGGCGGCTTCAGGGCCCGTCTCCTCAGCTGGTGTATCAAGAGTGGCTTTAGCGTGAGGACAGGGTGGCAGTAAGGGAGGAATGAGTGCAGCGATTTAGTAAGTTGGATTGAAAGTGTCAAAGGCTGGTGTTGTGAGGGACAAGTGGAAGGAGAGAGGACAAAACGGGGTCGGCCTCTCCAGTGGCGACGGGACCGATCACCTGGCTTGCCACAATCCTGTGGACATGTCCTGAAGATCGCTGAAGGGTTGCAGCTGAGGCCGCCCTCCACCCATCCGTTGCTGCTGTCTCCTATTATGAGATAGATTGGCCTGCAAGAAAAAGGACGGCGTCTGAGTAAATATACAGCCATGGTCTTGCCTTATGGACCTCCCATAATTGAATAGCCCTTACTGTATGCAGCCATGGTCTTGCCTGATGTGCCTCCCATAGGTGAATAGCCCTTACTGTATGCAGCCATGGTCTTGCCTGATGTGCCTCCCATAATTGAATAGCCCTTACTGTATGCAGCCATGGTCTTGCCTGATGTGCCTCCCATAGGTGAATAGCCCTTACTGTATGCAAAGTGTGGAATGTGCGTGTGTGTTTCATGAGAGGGCCATAGGTGTTGGACGAGTGTTGGGCATTGGGGTTTTAAGACCCTCTGGCCATAGTGAGGTTGAGATGTTGGGATGGAGAGGGATTGAAAAAAAGCCACTCACCCTGATGACCCGAGTGAGGTCGTTGAACTTTTTCCTACATTGGATATGGGTCCTCGGCACCATGCTGCTTGAGGAGACTCTCTGAGCCACCTCCCTCCACACTTTCCTGTACTCGCTTGGCAAAGGCCTCCTGCCACTCTCTGGGTACAGTATTGATCTTCTGCGCTCCACCGCGCCAACCAGCGCCTCCAAGGCCCGCTCGCAGAAGCGCTGTGCTCGCTCCCTGGCCCTCTCCATAGTCCTTGGCTGCAAGATTTAGCCACAGGTCTCTCCAGGCCGAGATTCAAGGCTCCAATGAGCAGGTTGTGGCTGCAGAGCAAGATCGACCCTCCCCTTTAAGAACTGTCCGCCGCCAGGGTGTCTGTGTTCAATCGCTAACTGACATCACCTGCGCTGCGCCCGCGCTCTGAGGTAGCGCCTCGCTCCTCGGCCTTAGTGCCTTAAGAGAGGTGTGTAGCGCCTGATTTAGCGCTCCAATCACCTCCAGGGGCGATAGAAGCCAAGTTTGCCATCGGAGGCGATAATTAGCGCCAGGCGCTAAACTTTGCGCACGGCCGATAATCGCGCCCTTCAAACGGGGCGATACTGAATTTTTCCCCCTTGGACTTTTGGCAGATTGGAGTTGGAGGAAGTTTACTTCAAAACACATCATCCACGATCTGAAGTTCTGACAAGTTTTAGATCTTTTGTTAGAACTACGTATTGCAGTGCATTTACTGTACTGTGCGTTCCCACTGACAGATTCTGAGCTGGATTTTCTGCAGGCTTCCTTTTATGGAATAATAAGTTAATTGCAGGTGACTCACAAGATACTTTCTGGTGAATTGTCTATATACAGGAGCCTGGTGCTAACACAGCCAGAAATACCTGTTCTCAATCAGATAGAGTGCACTGTGCTGTACACTGAGAGCTGCTGGAACTGATTTCAAAGACACCAATTGATGTAGTCCCAGGAAACGCTATGAGGGGTTCAAATCCCCACCTGTCTTTGCATCAGATTATTGTAGGTGATATTTTAGCGTCATTAATCCATTCAGCGTTCTTAAACCAGCGCACGAGATTGCGGGAATTAAAGTTTCGCTGAACGTAACTTGCGCTTGAGATTGCTCGATCTTCTGGCCAGTTTTGGGCGAATGGCGCTAAAAATAAGCACAACCTTGCGGAAACTCCAGGCCCAGATCTCTCCTCGTTATCCGGGTCATTTACAGGATCTCGTTGTTACTTTCTGGACACAGTTATTAACATTGCTTGTTAATATTAAGAAAGACAAAATAAAAAAGAAACTCTTTTGTACAATACTAATCATGTTCTAACTACTGACTACTCAACACAGACTGTACTAGTTTATTTGTAGGGGTTACAAATGGTTATGGAACCTTTGACACTGTAAAAATCTTGATTCATTATTTTTCATAAAATTTTCAAAATCGTACATCAGTATTATAAAGTACAAATGGACACAATTATGAAATATTTCTTAATTTATGATACTTGCAGTGAACAGTCTCCAAAGTTTCTCTTTTTTTGAGCTCACTTTTCTCTCCCGATTGCTCTTTCACTTTCACGCAACGCCCAGCTCTCCTGCTGGAAGTCCAGAATCCTACGCTGGATTGTCCAACTCTTCGCAACTATTGCCAATGTCTCTCCCTCATTGAGCGCGATGATCTAGACAGTGGCAGCATTGGTTTCCTCCTCCACTGAGATAGAAGGCGCTGACCATCAAACATCCTGGCGTGCATACCAAGTGCGGTGCTGAATGAGGGGCTGCGTGGACCTCAGTACCCTCTGGTTGGAAGCAGAGAACTCCAAATGCTGGAGCTGCTGAGACACTGTGGTATATGGATTTTGATTGATACTGAAATCCTCCTTCACATTTAAACAGGTTAATCACTCATCTGATCTCAGTAGCATCATCCAACAGCTCAAATCACAAATAGGCCTAGATATGACTGCTCACTTTAAAGTCAGTCAGCACCACCACTAAAGTTAACGGGACGAAGGAATGTCATACAAACTAAGTCTTTATCTGGTCATATCACCAGCAGGCTCACTAAAAACATCAACACTACAGACAAGATATTGAGTAAAACACTTCAGCCTCACTCATTGTCTGTACACAGTCCATTGAAACTCTTTACAGTGAAAAGTGCAGATACAAATATATAGAAAGAACACATTTAATCAGGAAAGTGTGTCTTTGCCACTTGGCCCTGAACCAGATGTGGCATCAAACACGCTATAATTCACATTAAACACTCAGTCTGTGTGTAATAGTTTTCACTTTCATCACTAGTAGTGAAATGACAGGGATACTGTCTCTACCGTGACGCGTAACTTGCTCCCTTTTTGTTGAGCAGACACACCTTGTACTTAAATATCAACATTCTCCCAGCTTTGCTTCATTGCGGTTCCTTGTGTTAGTAGAAAGAGTATTGATTTTCCACAGCTCGCGTTCGATTCCTTGCTCCATCGTTGTCATGGTAGTCCTCTGAGGTCGCAGCTGAAGGTTGCAGTAGACGCTCGGAGTTATTGTTACGAACGGCGATGGCGGCCTCTGATCTGTGGGGTGCCGGATGGATAGTGGGTGATGTCCTTTCAACTTGGGCAGCAGATTGAAGGCTGCCACCTACAGAGTTGGCAAAGTAGTGCTGTGATTGATGGCTATCACTTCTGCAGTTGGGTTGTGTAGGGACAGCTGGAGGTGTGGCATTGTGTGAAGTGTTCATCTCTGTAAGGGATAATAACATTTGTTGAAAGATACATTTCTTGCATAAAGAATGCCCAGAGCGTATAAAACACGGATACCAATAGATTGTAGGATGAAAAAAGATGCTTTTCAAGCCCCTCCAAAAGCTTTCAAATTATCTGTCACCTGTCGTGAAATTCTATTTTAACTATCTCTATCCCTCTCTTTGTAAAGATCACAAAGTACAGATGAGGAAGGCCATTCACTCATCCAGCTCATCTCCATCAAAATCTATCATTGTACCTAACTGCCTCTCGAATGATTCCAGGGTTCCCCCCTATTATCCTACCCTGGAAGATCACTACGGGTATTGATCACTCTTTGTGAAGAAATCCTTCCTGATATTGATCCTTCACTTGTCTTTACCACTTTGTAGCTATGTCCCCTTGACCTGCAATCATGATATCATTTGAAATGGTGCTCCAGATTAGCATTTTCTATTCCATTTCACACTTTGTACACCTCTACAAGGTCCCCCTGCCCCTCAATCAGTTCTCCAAGCTGAAGAGTCTGATTCTTTTTCATCTTGCCTCAGAATCCTGTCTTCTGACACTTCTCTGCACTGCTTCTAGACTTTGGATGTTTGCTTCCTGCGTTGATGACTTGCACTGAACGCAGACCTGACCAGGGGACCGACCAGGGGACTGCATAGCTTTAGGATGACAATATCTGATGCTACGATTTGGCAATACAGCTCCGTACTCTGTTTCTACTGTTCAAAGTTGTGCTGCAATGACCGGAGACGATAGCCTAAATCTTCTGACGTGGTTGCATTTCACGCCCAAATGATTGGTAATGGATATTGGGCTGATACAAATGGGAGTGGCTATTTGCACCTCATTATCATAATGACTCCAGGTGCGGATTTGGACCTGGGCCAGGAGCACACACGTGGTGGAGATGGATACTGAAAAGAGTTTGGCTAGTGTTAGGAGTGAAACAAGTCAGTAATTCCTGGATGAGATAAGGAGCTGCTGCATGTCATCGAGGAACCTGACAATGATGCTCTACTTGGCCAAATGTTGACCAAGAATGAGGACATTCTGGCAGGACTTGAGGTGGGGACCAACTGGGGAACATTGATTGAAGAGTAAGAAAAGGGAAAGAAAATCATAGAATCATAGAAATTTCTGCCACAGGAGACCATTCGGCCCATCGTGTCTGTGCCGGCCGAAAAAGAGCTATCCAGCCTAATCCCACTTTCCAGCTCCTGGTCTGTAGCCTTGTAGGTTATGGCATTTCAAGCGCCTATCCAAGTAATTTTTAAATGCAATGAGATTTTTTGCCACTACCACCCTTTCAGGCAGTGAGTTCCAGACCCCCACCACCCTCTGGGTGAAAAAAGTTCTCAACTCCCCACCAATCCTTTTACCAATTACTTTAAATAGCAACAGTAGCAATAAACTCTGGGAAGGCAAGTTTTAGGAGGATGGTAGAATGTTTAACTAATTATAAACTAATTGGTAAGAGCCAATGTGGTCTTACAAAAGGGAAGTCAAGCCCGATCAACTGAATATAACCTTTTGAAAACATAATGGAAAACATAGGTAGAGACAACAATGCAAATGTGGTTTACTTTGATTTTGTTAAAGCTTTTGATAAGGTGTCCTGTGGAAAATTGGTTGAGAGAATGAGCAGGTTCAGTATTGGTGGGAGGGTGCAGAGCTGGATGGACATGTGGCTGGGTATTCGGAAATAGAGAATGCGTGTAACTATGTAGCATTCTGGGCAGAGGAGTGGCATCCCGCAGGGCTCGGGTATTGTGACTGGCACTCTTCAACATCTTCATCAACGACCTGGGAGAGGTCATCAGTATCTTCATCTTGGAGTTTGCAGATGACACCAACAGAGTTAACGATGACTGACGAAGGGTCAGCGACCTGAAATATTAACTCTTTCTCTCTCCACAGATGCTGCCTGACCCGCTGAGTATTTACAGCATTTCCTGTTTTTATTTCAGATTTCCAGCTTCTGCAATATTTTGCTTTTGTAATAAAAAAAAAAGGAAGGTTGGGCTGGGAATTGGGCCATTAAGGGATGGACAGGACAATACCACAAGTAATACCACGGAGTGCAGCTTGGAAAAGAGTGTAAACCTGCGAGTTTGGTGAGTAAGGTAGTGGATCTTAAGGGTTAATCTCTTTATAAAATCTAGCCTTGTGTGCTTGCAATTAGTATTTAGCTTAAATTCACTGTTTCAATATCTACTCTTGGTGTCAAGTTTCTTCCAGGCTTGGGCAGGGTGAAGCAAGCTCTGTGCTGGAGAGCAGGTGAGAATAGTTAATTAATTAACTGGTCTAATCTGGTTCTGTAACTGCCAGCGAGCTCACTTATTTAAATCTTAGTAGTATAAATAAGAGAGGCTAGAGTGCAGCTTGGAAAAGAGTGTAAACCTGTGGGTTTGGTGAGTGAGGGAGTGAGGGAGTTCGGGGAGTTCGGGGAGTTCGGGAGGGAGGGAGGGAGGGAGGGAGGGAGGGAGGTGCTCCTTTCTTCTTTTTCTATCTTTGTCAGCCTCCAGGAGAGCAGGAGTTAAAAAGCTGCATGAGAGGAGACAGAGAACCAGCGGGAGTTGGGCTCTGTGACACCCCCAACTGCATTCGGAGAAAAATAAAAGGTGACATCACAGGGAAAAGGGTAAGTGATTGGCTGGTGAGTATTTTGCTCACTTCCCTTATCTTTTAAAGCCCAGGAAATGTATTAGTAATTGTAAAGTTTAATTAGTATTAGTAAAGTTTACTAGCAGTAATAAATCTTATTGGGTGTAGTAGGATTTATTAATTAATAAAAATAAATACATTTAAAACACAATAAAGATGGCAGGGCAGGTGATGTGTTGCGACTGCAGTATGTGGGAGCTCCTGGATGTCAGTGTGATCCAGGATGAAAACGTCTGCGGTAAGTGTCTGTGGCTTGAGGAGCTTCGGCTCAGAGTTGATGAGCTGGAGGCCGAGCTGCGGACTCTGCGATGCATCAGGGAGGGGGAATGTTACCTGGACACTTTATTCCAGGAGGCAGTCACACCCCTTAGGATCGGGTCTTCTGATGTGTTCAGTGGTCAGGGACAGGAGGATGTGACTGCGAGTGAGGCAGGTATGGGGACCAGGAGGTGGAGGAGCCTCAGCCTTTGCAATTGTCCAACAGGTTTGAGGTTCTTGCGGCCTGTATGGATGAAAGCGGTGGCTGCAAGGTGGATGAGTAAACTGACCATGGCACCGAGGTACAGGAAGCCATTTAAGTGGAGGGAGTTAATAGGAATGTAGCGGTAATAGGGGACAGCATAGTCAGGGGGATACAGTTCTCTGCGGCTAAGAGCGAGAGTCCAGATGGATGTGTTGCCTGCCCGGTGCCAGGGTTCAGGACATCTGCTCTGGGCTGGAGAGGAACTTGCAGTGGGAGGGGGAGGAGCCAGTGGTCATGGTCCACATAGGTACCAACGACATAGGTAGAACTAGGAAAGAGATTCTGCTGAGAGAGTATGAGCAGCTAGGGGCTAAATTAAAAAGCAGGACCTCAAGGGTAATAATGTATCCCAGGCTGTTGTGTGAGGCAAAGGAGGAGATTGCAGGGGCTCTGACACAAATTTTCAGAACCTCTCTGGCCACAGGGGATGTACCAGAGGACTGGAGAACAGCTAACGTAGTACCATTATTCAAGAAGGGTAGCAGGGATAAACCAGGGAATTACAGGCCAGTGAGCCTAACATCTGTGGTAGGGAAATTATTGGAAAAAATTCTGAGGGACAAAATTAGTCTCCACTTGGAGAGGCAAGGATTAATCGGGGATAGTCAGCATGGCTTTGTCAAGGGTAAATCATGTCTGACCAATCTGATTGAATTTCTCGAGGGGGTGACTAGGTGTGTGGATGAGGGAAATGCTGTGGATGTGGTTTACATGGACTTCAGTAAAGCTTTTGACAAAGTCCCGCATAGGAGACTGGTCAAGAAGGTAAGAGCCCATGGGATCCAGGGGGCCTTGGCGCATTGAATCCTAAACTGGCTGAGTGGCAGGAGGCAGAGGGTGATGGTCGAAGGTTGCTTTTGTGACTGGAAGCCTGTGTCCAGTGGGGTACCTCAGGGATCGGTGCTGGGTCCCTTGCTGTTTGTGATCTACATTAATGATTTGGATGAGAATGTAAAGGGTATGCTCAGTAAGTTCGCGGATGACACGAAAATTGGTGGGGTGGTAAATTGCGAGGAGGAAAGCCTCAGGCTACAGGACGATATTAACGGGTTGGTCAGATGGGCGGAAAAGTGGCAAATGGAATTTAACCCTGAAAAGTGCGAGGTGATGCATTTTGGACGGACAAATAAGGCAAGGGAATACACAATGAGTGGTAGGACCCTAGGAAGTACAGAGGGTCAGAGGGACCTTGGTGTACATGTACATAGATCCCTGAAGGCAGCGGAACAGGTAGATAAGGTGGTTAAAAAGGCATATGGGATACTTGCCTTCATTAGCAGAGGCATAGAATATAAGAGCAGGGAGGTTATGATGGAGCTGTACAAAATGCTGGTGAGGCCACAGCTGGAGTACTGTGTGCAGAAGGATGTGATTGCTTTGGAGAGGGTGCAGAGAAGATTCACCAGGATGTTACCTGGGATGGAGCGCCTCAGCTATGAAGAAAGACTAAACAGGCTGGGGTTGTTTTCCTTGGAGCAAAGGAGGCTGAGGGGGGACCTGATTGAGGTGTACAAAATGATGAGGGGCATAGATAGGGTAGATAAAGAGGAACTTTTCCCCTTAGTAGGGGGGTCAATAACAAGGGGGCATAGATTCAGGGTAAAGGGCAGGAGATTTAGAGGGGATTTGAGGAGGAACTTTTTCACCCAGAGGGTGGTTGGAAGCTGGAACTCACTGCCTGAAAGGGTGGTAGAGGCAGGAACCCTCACAACATTCAAGAAGCATTTGGATGGGCACTTGAAATGCCATTGCATACAAGGCTATGGACCAAATGCTGGAAAATGGGATTAGACTGGACAGGGATTGATGGACGGCGCAGACACGATGGGCCGAAGGGCCTCTTTCTGCGCTGTAAAACTCTATGACTCTATGACTGATTATTACCTGAGCCAGAAGCAAATTGGCATAGGGTAAATAAAATTAGAGAGATGAATGCGTGGCTCAAAGACTGGTGTGGGAGAAATGGGTTTCAATTCCAGGGGCACTGGCACCTGTACTGGGGAAAGTGGGATCTGTATCATTGGGGCGGTCTTCACCTGAACCGTGCTGGGACCAGTGTTCTGGCGAGTCGTATAACTAGGGCAGTAGAGAGGGCTTTAAACTAAATAGTGGGGGCAAGGGATCAAATTTGGGAAGATGTGGTAAATCAAAGAGTAGAGACAAGGCAATAGAGAAAGGTATTAATATGGGAAATTATAAACTGACTGTGACAGGAAGGGATAGAGAGTACAAATCTAAGAGTAAATCAACAGATAAGGCTAGAAGTTACAAAAATAATAAAAGGACAAACTTAAAGGCTCTGCGTCTGAATGCACGTAGCATTTGAAACACAACAGATAAACTGATAGCACAAATAGAAATAAATAAGTACGATCTGATAGTCATTACAGAAACATGGCTGCAGGATGACCTAGATTGGGACCTGAATATTGAAGGGTACATGACATTTAGGAAGGACAGGAAGCTAGGAAAAGGTGGAGGGGTTGCTCTGTTAATTAATGATGATATTAGCACAATAGAGAGGGATGACCTAAGTTCAGGATGTAGAAGCGGTTTGGGTAGAGATGAGAACTGATAAAGGCAAGAAGTCACTTGTGGGAGTGGTGTACAGGCCCCCTAACAGTAACCACATGGTAGGATGGAGTATAAAGGAAGAAATAATGGGAGCTTGTCAGAAAGGTACGGCAATAATCATGGGGGATTTTAATCTACATATAGACTGGAAAAATCAGATGGGCAAAGGTAGCCTAGATGAGGAGTTCATGGAATGTTTTTGGGATAGTTTCTTAGAACAGCACGTTCTGGAGCCAACTAGACCTGGTATTGTGCAACGAGATAGGATTCATTAATGACCTCCTAGTGAAGGCGCCCTAGGTAGCAGCGATCATAATATGATTGAATTTTACATTCAGTTTGAGGGAGAGGAGTGGGTCCAAGACTAGTATTTTAAACTTAAATAAGGCAATTATGAGGGCATGAAAGCAGAGCTAGCTAAAGTGAACTGGCAAATTATGTTAAAGGATAAGTCAATAGAGTTGCAGTGGCAGACATTTAAGGGGATATTTCAGAATACACAGAGTATATACATTCCAACGAGAGAAAAATTCCAAGGAGAGGACCCACCATCCGTGGTTAACTAAAAAAGTTAAAGATAGTATTAAACTTAAAGAAAAAGCATATAATTGTGCAAAGATGGGTGGCAGGTCAGAAAATTGGACAGAATATAAAAAATAGCAAAGAATGACTAAAGGATTAATAAGGAGAGAAAAATTAGAGTACGAGAGAAAGCTAGCTAGAAATATAAAAAGATAGTAAGAGTTTCTATAGATATTTAAAAAAGAAGAGTTAACAAAGTGAGCGTTGGTCTGATAAAAAGTGAGTCTGGGGAATTAATAATAGAAAATAAGGAGATGGCGGTTGAATTGAACAGGTATTTTGCATCGGTCTTCACTATAGCGGATACAAGTAACATCCCAGAAATAGCTGTAAATCAGGAAATGGAAGGGAGGGAGTAACTCAAGAAAATTACAATCACCAGGGAAGTGGTACTGAGCAAATTGTTGGAGCTGCGGACTGACATGTCCCCGGGTCCTGATGGACTTCATCCTAGGGTCTTAAAAGAAGTGGCTAGTGAGATAGTTGATGCGTTGGTTTTAATTTTCCAAAATTCCCTAGATTCGGGGAAGGTTCCATTAGATTGGAAAATAGCGAATGTAACTCCTTTATTCAAAAAGGGAGGGAGACAGAAAGCAGGAAACTGCAGGCCAGTTAGCTTAACATCTGTCATAGGGAAGATGTTAGAAGCTATTATTAAAGACGTTATAACAGGACACTTAGAAAAGTTCACGGTAATCAGGCAGAGTCAACATGGTTTTGTGAAAGGGAAATCATGTTTAACCAATTTATTGGAGTTCTTTGAGGAAGTAACATGTGCTGTGGATAAAGGGGAACCGGTGGATGTACTGTACTTAGATTTCCAGAAGGCATTTGATAAGGTGCCACATCAAAGGTTATTGCGGAAAATAAAAGCTCATGGTGTAGGGGCTAACATATTGGCATGGATAGGAGATTGGCTAGCTAACAGGAAACAGAGAGTAGGCATAAATGGGTAATTTTCTGGTTGGCAAGATGTAACGAATGGTGTGCCACAGGGATCAGTGCTGGGGCCTCAACTTGTTACAATTTATATAAATGACTTGGATGAAGGGACCGAAGGTATGGTTGCTAAATTTGCTGATGACACAAAGATAGGTAGGAAAGTAAATTGTGAAGAGGACATAAGGAGGCTACAAAGGGATACAGATAGGTTAAGTGAGTGGGCAAAGATCTGGCGAATGGAGTATAATGTGGGAAAATGTGAAATTGTCCATTTTGGCAGGAAGAATAAAAAAGCAGATTATCTAAATGGTGAAAGATTGCAGAGCTCTGAGATGCAGAGGGATCTGGGTGTCCTAATGCATGAATCACAAAAGGTTAGTATGCAGGTACAGCAAGTAATTAGGAAAGCTAATAGAATGTTATCATTTATTGCAAGGGGAATTGAATACAAAAGTAGGGAGGTTATGCTTCAGTTATACAGGGCATTGGTGAGACCACATCTGGAGTACTGTGTACAGTATTGGTCTCCTTATTTAAGGAAGGATGTAAATGCGTTGGAAGCAGTTCAGAGAAGGTTTACTAGACTAATACCTGGAATGGGTGGGTTGTCTTATGAGGAAAGGTTGGACAGGCTAGGCTTGTATCCGCTGGAGTTTAGAAGAGTAAGAGGTGACTTGATTGAAACATATAAGATCCTGAGGGGTCTGGACAGGGTGGATGTGGAGAGGATGTTTCCTCTTGTGGGAGAATCTAGAACTAGGGGGTCACTGTTTAAAAATAAGGGGTCGCCCACTTAAGACAGAGGAGGAGAAATTTTTTCTCAGCGGGTTGTGAATCTTTGAAATTCTCTGCCCCAGAGAGCTGTGGAGGCTGGGTCATTGAATATATTTAAGGTGGAGATAGACAGATTTTTGAACGATAAGGGAGTCAAGGGTTATGAGGAGCGGGCAGGGAAGTGGAGTTGAGGCCAAGATCAGATCAGCCATGATCTTATTGAATGGCGGAGCAGGCTCGAGGGGCCAAATGACCGACTCCTGCTCCTATTTCTTGTTCTTATTTAAGAAGGAGGATAGAACATGTCCAGGGAATTATAGACCAGTCAGCTTAACATCAGTGGTAGGAAAAATAATGGAATCCCTACTAAAGGAGAGAATAGAAGAACATCTGGAAACTAAAAGTATAATAATGAATAGTCAACATGATTTCAAAAGGGAAAATCTTGCTTGACCAACCTCATTGAATTTTTTGAAGAGGTAACAGAGAGTAGACAAGGGTAATGCAGTAGATGTAATTTATCTAGATTTTCAAAAGGCCTTCGATAAAGTACCCCATAATAGACTGATGAACAAGGTCAGAGAATGCAGAGTCAGGGGACAAGTAGCAGAATGGATTGCTGGCTGGCTTCAGGACAGAAAGCAGAGAGTGGGAGTAAAGGGTAGCTATTCACAGTGGCAGAGGTGGGTAGTGGTGTTCCACAAGGATCAGTGCTGGGACCACTGCTGTTCACAATTTACATTAACGATTTAGACTTTGGAATCAAAAACATAATTTCAAAATTTGCAGATGATACCAAATTGGGGGGGATAGTCAATACTGAGGAGGACTGCAACAAATTACAGGAGGACATTAATAAACTTGCAGAATGGGCAAATAATTGGCAAATGAAGTTCAACACAGATAAATGTAAGGTATTACATTTTGGTAGGAAGAATAGGGAGGTCACTTATCACTTGGAGGGTGTGAGTCCGGGGGGGGGCGGGGCAGGAGGTAGAAGAACAAAGGGATCTCGGAGTACAAATACACAAATCACTAAAAGTTGCGACACAGGTTAACAAGGCCATTAAAAATGCAAACCAAGCACCAGGGTTTATTTCTAGAGGGATAGAATTGAAAAGTAAGGAAGTTATGCTAAACCTGTATCGAACCTTGGTTAGACCACACTTGGAGTACTGCATACAGTTCTGGTCGCCATATTATAGAAAGGATACAGAGATACTGGAGAGGGTGCAGAGAAGATTTACAAGGATGACACTGGAAATGCGAGGGTATACATATACATGGGGTGGGGGGATTGAGGGAGGGATTTTTCTCCGGTACTTTATTGCACTGTAAATGTGCCGGCCAAAGATTTTAAAAAGTGGTTACAGTGCCCCAGTTTTGGATTTTCTGCTTTCTGTATGACAACAGATTAAAGAGGGAATCTGCTGTTTAAATTGCAAGGGGCCCCAGTCTGCCAGGATCAGGTGCTGACGGCAGGTTGAGGGGCAACTGAGGCAGAACTGTCAGCAATTTTGAAGGATAACATTGTTTCCCCTTTGCTTTCTTTTTTACGTTTATAATGAAGGGGCCTGATCCAAGAAGAGCTCCCACTGCCCCTCTCCGACCCCTGCCCCTCCCCGTCACTACTGCTGCTCCTCTCCGACCCCTGCCCCTCCCACTGCCCCTCTCCGACCCCTGCCCCTCCCACTGCCCCTCCCCGACCCCTGCCCCTCCCCGACCCCTGCCCCTCCCCCTGCCCCTCTCCGACCCCTGCCCCTCCCCGCCACTACTGCTGCCCCTCGCCTGCCCTTCCTGCTACCCCTGCCCCTCCCGCTGCCCCTCTCTGACCCCTGCCCTTCTCTGACCCCTGCCCTTCTCTGACCCCTGCCCTTCTCTGACCCCTGCCCCTCTCCGACCCCTGCCCCTCCCCGCCACTACTGCTGCCCCTCGCCTGCCCTTCCTGCTACCCCTGCCCCTCTCCGACCCCTGCCCCTCCCCACCACTGCTGCTGCCCCTCGCCTGCCCTTCCTGCTACCCCTACCCTCCCGCAGCCCCTGCCCCTCCCACCCTTGACAAGATATAAAAAACACGCAAAGGGGCGGCTTGCACAGTAAGAGCCCACAAACAGCCATAAGATAAATAACCAGATGATCTGTGTTGGTGGTGCTGGTTAAGGGAATAATGTTGGCCAGGACTCCGGGAGAACCCGAATTGTGGCATGGGTTCTTTCACACCCACCTGACAGGGCAGACGAGACTTCGGTAGCGAAAACTTGCAGGAACGAATCATTTAATAGGTCAACAATCTTTAGTTGAATCTCAGTTTGCATCCTTCAGTGATCTCAATTACCCTGTGCTAGCCCTCTCCCCGTTGTATTGCTGGGAGAATCTCTCCCCGTTGTATTGCTGGGAGAATCTCTCCCTGTTGTATTGCTGGGAGAATCTCTCCCTGTTGTATTACTGGGAGAATCTCTCCCCGTTGTATTGCCAGGAGAATCTCTCCCTGTTGTATTGCTGGGAGAATCTCTCCCTGTTGTATTACTGGGAGAATCTCTCCCCGTTGTATTGCCAGGAGAATCTCTCCCTGTTGTATTGCTGGGAGAATCTCTCCCCGTTGTATTGCTGGGAGAATCTCTCCCCGTTGTATTGCTGGGAGAATCTCTCCCTGTTGTATTGCTGGGAGAATCTCTCCCTGTTGTATTACTGGGAGAATCTCTCCCCGTTGTATTGCCAGGAGAATCTCTCCCTGTTGTATTGCTGGGAGAATCTCTCCCTGTTGTATTACTGGGAGAATCTCTCCCCGTTGTATTGCCAGGAGAATCTCTCCCTGTTGTATTGCTGGGAGAATCTCTCCCCGTTGTATTACTGGGAGAATCTCCCCCCGTTGTATTGCTGGGAGAATCTCTCCCTGTTGTATTGCTGGGAGAATCTCTCCCTGTTGTATTACTGGGAGAATCTCCCCCCGTTGTATTGCTGGGAGAATCTCTCCCTGTTGTATTGCTGGGAGAATCTCTCCCTGCTCCAGCTTCACACCAAATACTTTACACTTGATTTTCCAGATCATTCCTAGAATCTGATGCTTGCTTCTAAAATGTCATCAAAACTTTCATCCACCCTTTGCTTTGTGCTCATGCCCTTTAACAGCACAAACTTCTTCACCGGCTTTCAAAGAGAATTCCCATTACCAATCCAGATCATGAAGATTCCTCTAGGGAATACACTGGAGTTAAAGAAGGGGAAAATCAGAAGAACTGGGAACTTAATACCTATTGCCCCACCTTCTAGAGGCTGGTTTGAAAGCAGCAGAGGTGTGGGAATGTTGCATGAAAATAAATGCAGGCAGAGGAAAATTAATTTTAAAGAAATGTTAGCCACAAAAATTACATCTCGCATTTCTAACACCATCTTAATGTAATTACAGCCAATGACGTCTTTAGTGACAATGGCAAATGGTCTTTCCAATCATGATTGAGTTAGATGGTCTGTTGGTGCGTCGACACTAACAGTTTCTGCTGTAAAAGAGGCTGAAACAACAGTTCAGCAAAACTGGGCCTGAGCTGGTCCATCGCACAAGTACAGCTGTGGTGGTCACTCAGGGGACGGAGCCACTCTGATGGTCACTCAGGGGACGGAGCCACTCTGATGGTCACTCAGGGGACGGAGCCACTCTGATGGTCACTCAGGGGACGGAGCCACTCTGATGGTCACTCAGGGGACGGAGCCACTCTGATGGTCACTCAGGGGGCGGAGCCACTCTGATGGTCACTCAGGGGGCGGGGCCACTCTGTGATGGTCACTCAGGGGGCGGGGCCACTCTGGTGGTCACTCGGGGTGGGACCACTCTGGTGGTCACTCAGGGGGGGGCCACTCTGGTCACTCGGGGGCGGGGCCACTCTGGTGGTCACTCAGGCGGCGGGGCCACTGTGGTGGTCACTCAGGGGGTGGGGTCACTCTGTGATGGTCACTCGGGGCAGGGCCACTGTGTAATGGTCACTCAGGGGGCGGGGCCACTCTGTGGTCACTCGGGGCGGGGCCACTCTGATGGTCACTCGGGGCGGGGCCACTGTGATGGTCACTCGGGGCGGGGCCACTCTGTGGTCACTGGGGGCGGGGCCTCTCTGGTGGTCACTCAGGTTGCGGGGCCACTCTGTGGTCACTCAGGGAGCGGGGCCACTCTGTGTGGTCACTCGGGTGGGGCCACTCTGATGGTCACTCAGGGCACGGGGCCACTCTGTGGTGGTCACTCGGAGTGGGGCCACTCTGGTGGTCATTCGGGGGGCGGGGCCACTCTGGTCACTCGGGGGGCGGGGCCACTCTGATGGTCACTCGGGGGCGGGGCACTCTGTGGTCATTCAGGGGGCGGGGCCACTCTGATGGTCACTCAGGGGGCGGGGCCACTTCCAATCCTGTCACCAACGTACCTCCACCCAATTTCAATAAGCTACTGGTTCATGAGACTCTTGCGTAGACGTCTCAGTCTGGTCCACACTTGACTAGGGAATGCCAAATCTGGCGGGGTAGCAGCTCTTAAAGGATTACATCTCACCATTAAAGAGGAAGTATTGTGACTGGCAGAAAAGTGGCTAAGTTTTCACGATGGAACAGCGAAAACAGGCGGATATCGATACTGTGGAGTTGGAGGTCCTGCTGCAGGAGGTGTAACTAAGAAGAGTGGCCCTGGTTGGAGCTGAAGGGACATCCTCTAGTAAAAGACCAGATGCTAGTCGCACAGAGGGAGGTCGCCATCCATACCTGGCTGTGAATGTTGGAAAAAGTTTGCTGTTATCAAGAGTAAGAACAATGATAAGCTTGCTCCTCATTTTTGTACACATTTCCAGTGGGGCCCATCAAGCATGGCACACACCTATTCCTCTCTGCGAGGTACCATTTCAAACAGCATACACAGCTATTATCCTTTGGCACACACTTTTTCAATGTGCCTAAGCTGCAGGCTGAGGGAAAAACAAACCAATGCTGAGGTGTCCAGACTGAGGCTGTCCTTTGCTCTTGGAATGTTTCTCAGTGAGGTCGACAGCCTTGGATGCAGACGATAGTCCCCTTCTCCTGAGAGCCATCCACCCAGTGTTTCTCCTCCTTCAAATAATGCCGGGTACCGTGGGCTGTGGCACACTGTGGAAGTATCACGGCAGCATCCTGAATCATGGCCACTGATTTACATGATGAGGTGACACCAGCTGAACATTAATTGTGCAAACACTTTCTCTTCATGAAGACCACGGGGTTGATATGAAGAAGACCAGATCCCACATGGACTCTACGTGTGGTGCTTTAAACTTGGCAGAAGCCCGTCACCTGATGAAAGCTGTGCGTCCTGTCCAATGGATGTCTCATTTCCACACGAATAGTGATGAAGATTGTAGTGTATGTAACCGTTCTACCTTTAAGAGAACTATTGTATGTAACCGTCCACCTTTAAGAGAACTATTTTAGGTGTTGCACTACTTTATCTTGGCTGCGGTATACTGTAATACCGGTGCTGTGTAATGAGTGATTGGGCAGATTCGCCCTGACCTTCGAATAGTAAAGTCCTGTTAAAGTTTACTCTTGTAGTCTGTGTAATAATTTGCAATATAACACACAGATTTTACAGTGGCGACGAGTTCGATCTTACCCTGCGGCAGCGATACATCCGAAGCAGTTAACGAGCGTCGAGAAGAGGCATCCGCCCTCGTCGTTCTGCTGAGAGAAGACTCGAGTCTGCAGAGCAAGGAGGAAGGAAGAATTCAGACACGAAGCCTTCCATCAGCAACAGGCAGTGATCGTCCCTTCTGTCACGGTGGTGAGTGAGCCGATCAGCCACGAGAAGCAAGTCGGCCACGTTGACTGTGAGTAGGGGGGAAATTAAAAGAAACGGAGGATAAGGGCGGTGAACTCGACCACGGTCGGGGGAAAGGAGCCGGACAGAAGTCGGGGCCAGAGACGCTGAGACTGGGGCAACGTAGGGCACGGAAGCCGCGGTACAAGCGGGAACGCAGCCGGTGTGAGAGACCGGGCTACAAGCGGGAACGCAGCCGGTGTGAGAGACCGGGCTACAAGCGGGCTGGGAGACGCAACAGCGTCGTGAGACAGCTCGACCGCGACCGGCGAAAAAGGCCGGGCAGCTACCGAGGCCGCGAGGCGCTGCGACCGGGATCGTAAGGCGCGGGAAGAAATAACATAAATAAATAAATAAATAAAACCGCGGAGAACTCAGCCGCAGCCGGGGGAGGAAAGGACTGGACTGCGAGAGGGCTGGGAGGCGCGATTGGAAGCCGCTGAGGGAGAGACAGAGCCCGAGCGAAGGGGAACGGGACCGAGCGAGGGAGACCGAGCGAGATTCCACCCAGCGGCTGGAACTGTTCGCCGCCAACGGGTTGTCCCCAGCGCCGGTTGCCCTGCTGAGAAAAGGGAACAAGGAACGCACTGAAGCCGGCGCGCAGGCTGCGAACCCCGAAAGCCAGCGGTCGTCGCCCGAAGGAAAAGCTTACCCCTCCCGCCAGGGGAAGAAACGCGGGAAGCCGCCAGTAGGCGGGGAAGAAGACAGCGCCATTTTTGGAAAAATTTTTTTTTTTTAAAAAGTAACGAACAAATTCGTTGTTGTTTCTCAGAAAGATAGTGAAGATGCCTAAGCATGGTAACATCAACGACTTCGATTCCGAGGTGGAAGATTGGGCCACGTATGTAGAACGCATTGAGATATATTGTGAGGCCAATAAAATAGCAGATGATGATAAAGCTCAAACCTTACTAAACTCAATGGGGGCGAAGACATACGGGCTATTGAAGCATCTTCTATCACCAGCTAAACCGGCAGATCAGACTTTCGCTAATATTGTTGCTGTCCTGAAGGATCATTTGAACCCCACACCGCTGATGTTGGCGGAACGATTCAAATTTTATGCGAGAACACAACGGCAAGAGGAAAGCAACGCGGAATACTTGGTTGAACTGCGTAGATTAGCGAAATACTGTCAGTTTGGGGAAAATCTGACAGAGGCATTGAGAGACAAGTTCGTGTGCGGGTTGTCGAAGGAAGGAACACAAAAGCGACTGCTAGAAGAGAACGATCTTACACTTGATAAGGCTGTCCTTATTGCAGCATCGCACGAAGCCGCAGTGAGAGGCACTACAGAAATGCAGCTGAAGGCAGCGGTACTCAGCGTGGATCAAATGACTTCGGGTACAATGAAATGTTATCGTTGTGGGAAGACAACACACGACCAGAACCAATGCTGGTTTAAAAACCAGGAATGTAGAAAATGTGGCAAGCTTGGTCACATAGCTAAAGTATGCCGGTCAGGAAAGAAGACCAGCAACAAAAAAAAGTCACCGCAGGAAAAGTACAGCAAGGTACACAAGGTGGCTGAGAAGAGTTCGGATGAACAGAATTCGGATTCAGGCCCTAACGGCCAGGAACTGGGTAGTCTGAGAATTCACAATGTAAGGAAGCTGACCTACAAACTATCTGGGTCATGCTAAAAATAGCCGGAGTCCAAGTAAAAATGGAATTGGACACAGGATCAGCCCTATCAGTCATAAATCGAAGGGATTACAACCGGCTATTCTCACATATACCCTTGAGAGATACCAAGATCGTATTGCAGACATACACGGGGCATAAAGTATACCCCATCGGAAAGATAAAAGTCAAGGTGAGAGACTAGGGCAAAGAACACCAAGGAATGGACTTATATGTATTACCTGAGGGAGGTCCACCACTTCTGGGACGGGAGTGGATCAGGGAAATAAACATGGAATGGCACTACCTAAAAGCAATAACGAGTGAGAACTCGGTGAAGACAATCAGCTCAGACTCTGAAACTGATGACGATAAGACCAGCCCAGGTGCGAAAGACAAGTCTAAAATGGACTTGCTGACTAAGGTTGGAAAAACGAAGGAGTGCATAAATGCTTATGCTTCAGAGGAGAACAAAGTTTCAGAACAGAATTCCACTGAACAACAACAACATAGTTTGACAGAGAATTCTGAGTCTGTCCAGTTTACAGACATGCACAATTCTGAGGAACACCGGGCTCGAACTCAACTCCATTTCAAATTACAACAGCAATTAGAACAATTGAGTTGCCGTCTTGAGCAAGAGATGAAAGCAATGAAAAAGTTCTTTGACACAGAGTGGGAGAATCTGGAAAGACAACAGAAGCAGCTGATGGAGAAAAGGGAGCAGGAGCACACAAACCGTCTGCGCGAGGAGGCCAAACGAATCAAAGCTGATTCGGTTTCTGAAGGTGCGTGCTCTAATCTGGTGGAGCAAGATGTTCAGCAACTGAAGGCGCTTGTTAGCAGGTTGCAGGCAGAAAAGGCTGATTTGGTCGCCATGAATTCCGAGCTCCTACTGAAGTTGGGTGCAGCATCACCGGACGATTCATTTGTGGAAATTCGAATGGTGGAGGCTGCGGATGATGGCGAAGTAGAAACAGCAAAGGAGCCCCAGGGCAAGGTTATAAACATCCCTGCAGCTACTGGGAAACGGATGATGTCAGAAGAGTTAACGGTCAGCCAACTCCTTCATATGCTGAGGGACAAGACTCTGAAATGGGAACAATTTGAACATGAGCTTAAATCTTCAAAGGAGAGGGGTTTGGAGCTCTCAAAAGTTATTGAAATAGCTGAGGTTGCAACACAGACTGAGAAGATGGCAGCAGAGCAACCCTTGGATGCCAAAAGTACGCTGACTCACGTCAATGTTGAACAACAGAATGCTGAAACAGCTGCTCCAGTAGAGGGATTGAATAATACGATCAATCAATCTCCGAATGAAGTTGAAGTATTGAAATCACGAATGAGGTCATTAGTAAAAGACTTGCAGGAAGCCCAGAAAAAGCTGGAGGAAGCTGAACACATGAAGAAGTCTCTTCAGGAGAGATGTCTGGATTTGGAACAAAAGCTGACTAACGTCCAGCTGGGCATGGAGGAAATAAAAGACCCTCTCGCTGGCCTAGCTCAGGACGACACCGATTATTACCATGTCCTGTTGAATGACACCGACTATAACGATGACCTGTTCTGCCCAGCTTGTGGGGAAATCTTCCGAAGTGCAAAAACCCTGAAGAATCACAAAGTCTAAGAGACACCGGGAGATGGTGGCGCTGCTAAGGCAACAGGAGAAAGAGGAGGAGGAACTGTGCATGCGGCTGGCAGTGGAGCACAGAGTCTCCAAGAAGCAGGGAAGGAAAAGACGAAACAGAAGAAGATGACCCATCTGAACCATTATCACCCCTACCAGATCACGCACGTGGTCCCTCCGAACGGAACCAAATCAGTTTGGAAGTAGAAAAACTTCCCAAGGTACTCAAGCTTTTAGAAGTCAGCAATGCTGGTTCAGAAGTGACGGAAGTTCAAGCTGTTAAGTCCAGTGAAGGACTATTGGATGAGTCACCCCAGCAAAGTGAACCGACTACACCACAGGGAACTGCTACACCACCGAGGCGTTGTCCAGACCGAGTCAAGAAGCACAGGAGGCGCCTCCACAGAGACTGAATCTGTGAACTGTTTTCCGCAGAGACTGAATCTGTGAACTGTTTTCCGCAGAGACTACATCTGTGAACTGTTTTTACATGAAGTTGGATATATGTTATGATGTTATGGGTAATGGGGAATAAGTATGTTGTAAGCTAAAAAGGGAGGATTGTAGTGTATGTAACCGTTCTACCTGGAAGAGAACTATTGTATGTAACCGCCCACCTTTAAGAGAACTATTTTAGGTGTTGCACTACTTTATCTTGGCTGTGGTATACTGTAATACCGGTGGTGACCACACCGGTATATAAGTGCTGTGTAATGAGTGATTGGGCAGATTCGCCCTGACCTTCGAATAGTAAAGTCCTGTTAAAGTTTACTCTTGTAGTCTGTGTAATAATTTGCAATATAACACACAGATTTGACAAAGATGTTGTCCCTTGCAAGCACAGTGATTGTTACTTGCTGGTACATGCACACTGTCTCCTGTGGCAGAGGTCTCCTGTGGCAGCTTGGAAGGATCCAGTAGCACGAAAACTTCAAGCTGTGGCAATCTTCATTTCCAGGGGCAGATCTGTCCCTGATCCAGATGTTGTCTGTGGGTCATTGTGATGCAGGCGCACCACTCTGTCTTGTGAGGTGGAGGAGGTGAAGATGACAGGGCCGACTTTCCTCTTTGCTGTGCCTGGAAAATGCTGAACTTGCAGATGCAGTGAAGAGGAACAAGGGTTGTAGACCCCTTATGCCAAGTCTGCACCGGGATTTCTTGGGATGCTCCAGGTGGGCATTGACAGATCTGGACCTGCAGCAGGAACAGGTCCAATGTTCCCATGCTAATGTTGTGGGAGAGGCATTCCCAGGCCTCCTGCCTCACTTGCATTTACGACCGTCCATGAGCTATCCAAATGTAGGGGCAGCTGGCCTCGCTCTGAGTCTCTCTTCAGACGGGAGGCTCTGAGGGTGTCTGGGGAGCAACCCAAAGATCTCATCTGGTCGCAGGTAAGTTTATAGTCTTCCCTCTCCGGGATGATCTTTGGGCCTCGAAGCCTCCAGCAGCAGGAAGGCCCAGAGATGGCTAGCCAAGAGCGCGGCCTCTTGGAGCTGCTCTGCTGCCCACCCCCGGCTCCCAGTGCAAGGCCCGGCCAGAAGGTGGGCGGGGGGGTGGGGGATATGAACAGCCCAGGGCAGGAAATTTGGGAATGTCCTCAGAGGCAGTTGCATCTGGCGGGTGCCTGATTCTGGGGGTGTGTGGGTTGGAAGAGGATAATCGACCCTGACATAGCCCCTGATATGTCCAGGAAAGGGTGTGTGTGTTTGGCGGGGGTGGGTGGGGGGAAGAGGATTTATTAATGCAGGGACCAGGATAGTAACTGGTGTGGCCAGAACACCTCAGGTGTTGCTACACTTGCGTCTGTTGGTCTCTCGTTATCTTCTCTTCCTTCTCTCATTTGTGGGGCGCACTGTGCATTGGGAACCCCCCACCTCCCGCTTATCAAGGAATCTCCTTCCTCAATACTTTGGATAATACGATTTAAATGGCAGCAGCAGCCAAGGGTAATAAAGGCAAGTTTTTCCAGGAAAAGAACTCCAGAATGCCCATTGGAAAATTGGACCACCCACAAGTCAAGCACACAGCTAACAGCTGTCAACATCAGGCCTATAGTGTGAATGCAGCATTTACCTGAAGTGGGGGTCTGGAGGTGCAGCACCCTGAACGAGGCAGGATAACTCTGCTTCATCCCGCAGTCAGGTTGGAGCACCTGAAGTTTAGCACTGAGGATGATTCTCTTCACACCAACACGGAACCTGTCGTGTAAGTACACTCGTAATGTGCAGTGACTTTCAGTTGTGAATTCTGGTCACTTCACATTCATTTCTCAGCTTCATTCAGCAGTCATGAGCAAAAATGGACTCCGTTCCCCTTTCAACCCAACTGCAACTGTCAAGATCTTTCTAGCCTTCCTTCACAAAATAAAATCTAAAATGGTAAGCAGTGAGTTTGCAAATCAGAAGAGAGCAGATGCATTATGGAGGAATACGGTTTAACCAAATCTCCAATGTCTTATTATTTAATTGGTTTCTATAACATTTCCTAAAGTAACACTGTATTGAACATTCATTCTCCAATACCTATTAATGACTCAGACCTGACAAGGTGTTTCTTGTTGAAATTGTCACCTTTTGAAGCTGTTAGACCAGTCTATCCAGACTGCTTCAGAGAGAGGCCAACTCACACACACAGATTACAGACATACAATTTCCTCCCACCCCCATCCTCCCCTGGAGAGTAGCAGAGAATGAGCAGCCCCTCACTCCAAATTACACAATAGACTGCATACTCAGCAATTATCCAACAAGTCCTCAACTTGCCTCTGTTTAGATGCATTGCAGCCTAAACATATACAGCCGGCCACACACCTCCTTCCAAATTAATAAATGGTGTGAGATCTTATATGCAAGATATGGTGAGTCAGGGGGAGATAGAGGAACAGATATGTAGGCAAATCTCAGAGAAATGTGCAAATAATAGGGTAATAATAATGGGGGATTTCAACTTCCCCAATATTAACTGGGATAGTCAAAGTGTGAAAGGCTCAGAGGGTGTAGAATTCTTAAAGTGCATCCAGGAGAGCTTTTTGAGCCAGCATGTAGAAAGTCCTACAAGAGAGGGGGCGGTACTGGACCTAATTCTAGGGAATGTGGCCGGCCAAGTGGAAAAAGTGCTAGTAGGTGAGCACTTTGGTGATAGTGACCATAATATGGTAAGATTTAAGGTGGTCATAGAAAAGGACAGGGATGGGCCGGAAATAAAGGTTCTAAATTGGGGGAAGGCCGATTTTAATAGGATAAGGCAGGATCTGGCCAAAATGGACTGGGATCAGCTACTTGTAGGAAAATCCGCATCGGAGCAATGGGAGGCTTTCAGAAGGGAGATTGAGATCATACAAGGGCAACATGTTCCCATAAAGGTCAAGAGTGGTTCCAAAAACCACAGGGAACCGTGGATGTCAGGGGATATACGGGAATGGATTAGGAAAAAAAGGAGGGCTTTTGGTAGATACAAAAGGCTAAAGACGGAGGAAGCCCTAGAGGAGTACAAAAAGTGCAGGGGGATACTTAAAAAAGAAATTAGGAGATCAAGGAGGGGCCATGAAATAACACTGGCGAGCAAAATAAAGGAAAATCCGAAGATGTTTTATAAGTATATTAAGGGTAAAAGGATAACTAGGGAAAAAATAGGGCCCATTAGGGACAAAAGTGGCAATCTGTGTGTGGAGCCGGAAGATGTAGGAGGGGTTCTAAATGAATTTTTTGCATCTGTTTTCACTATGGAGAAGGACGATGTAGACATAGAAATAGGGCGGGGGGACTGTGATATGCTCGAACATATTAACATCGAGAGGGAGGAGGTATTGGCGGTTTTAGCTGGCCTAAAAATGGATAAATCCCCAGGCCCGGATGAAATGTACCCCAGGCTGCTGTGTGAGGCAAAGGAGGAGATTGCGGGGGCTCTAACACATATATTCAGGACCTCTCTGGCCACAGGGGATGTGCCAGAGGACTGGAGAACCGCTAATGTAGTACCATTATTCAAGAAGGGTAGTAGGGAAAAACCGGGGAACTACAGGCCAGTGAGCCTAACATCAGTGGTAGGAAAATTACTGGAAAAAATCCTGAGGGACAAAATTTGTCTCCACTTGGAGAGGCAAGGATTAATCAGGGATAGTCAACATGGCTTTGTCAAGGGAAGATCATGTCTGACTAATTTGATTGAATTTTTTGAGGGGGTGACTAGGTGTGTGGATGAGGGTAACGCAGTGGATGTGGTATACATGGATTTCAGTAAGGCCTTCGATAAAGTCCCGCACAGGAGACTGGTCAAGAAGGTAAGAGCCCATGGAATCCAGGGTGCCTTGGCACATTGGATACAAAACTGGCTTAGTGGCAGAAGGCAGAGGGTGATGGTCGAAGGTTGTTTTTGTGACTGGAAACCTGTGGCCAGTGGGGTACCACAGGGATCGGTGCTGGGTCCCTTGCTGTTTGTGGTCTACATTAATGACTTGGATATGAATGTAAAGGGTATGATCAGTAAATTCGCGGATGATACTAAAATTGGTAGGGTGGTAAATAGCGAGGAGGGTAGCCTCAGTCTGCAGAACGATATAGATGGGTTGGTCAGATGGGCGGAACAGTGGCAAATGGAATTTAACCCGGAAAAGTGCGAGGTGATGCACTTTGGGGGGTCTAACAAGGCAAGGGAATACACAATGAAGGGAAAGACCCTAGGCAAGACGGAGGGTCAGAGGGATCTGGGTGTGCAGGTACACAGATCCCTGAAGGCGGCGGAACAGGTGGATAAGGTGGTAAAAAAGGCATATGGGATACTTGCCTTCATTAGCCGAGGCATAGAATATAAGAGCAAGGAGGTTATGATGGAGCTGTATAAAACACTGGTTAGGCCACAGCTGGAATACTGTGTGCAGTTCTGGTCGCCACACTACAGGAAAGATGTGATCGCGTTAGAGAGGGTGCAGAGGAGGTTCACCAGGATGTTACCAGGGCTGGAGCGCTTCAGCTATGAAGAGAGACTGGGCAGATTGGGTTTGTTTTCCTTGGAGCAGAGGAGGCTGAGGGGGGACATGATTGAGGTGTACAAAATTGTGAGGGGCATAGATAGGATGGATGCTGAGGAGCTTTTCCCCTTAGTAGAGGGGTCAATAACTAGGGGGCATAGATTCAAGGTAAAGGGCGGGAGGTTTAGAGGGGATTTGAGAAAGAACTTTTTCACCCAGAGGGTGGTTGGAGTCTGGAACTCACTGCCTGAAAGGGTTGTGGAGGCAGAAACCCTCACAACATTTAAGAAGCATTTGGATGAGCATTTGAAATGCCATAGCATACAAGGCTACGGGCCAAATGCTGGAATATGGGATTAGATTAGACAGGGCTTGATGGCCGGCATGGACACGATGGGCCGAAGGGCCTCTATCCGTGCTGTATTACTCTATGACTCTATGACTCTATGACTAATATGTAGAATGTATATGCGGGTGAGTCATACGATTTCCCGCCTGAACCTGATCTTAACCATTGATGTAGACTCCACTGATGAAATCAAATCCCATTTAGTGGCTACGTTAAGAACATAAGAAATAGGAGCAGGAGTCGGCCATTCGGCCCTTCAAACCTGCTCCGCCATTCAATGAGATCATGGCTGATCTTCTGCCTCAACTCCATTCACCGGCCCTATCGCCATATCCCTTGATGCCCTTACTAGTCAGAAATCTATCGACTTCTGTTTTGAATAGACCCAATGACTGAGCCTCCACAGCCCTCTGGGGTAGAGAATTCCAAAGATTCACCACCTGCTGTGTGAAGAAATTTCTTCTCATCTCAGTCCTGAATGGCCTACCCTTTATCCTGAGGCTGTGGCCCCTGGTTCTAGACTCCCCAGCCAAGGGAAACATTCTCCCAGCATCCACCCTATCAAGCCCTGTAATAATTTTATATGCTTCAATGAGATTCCCTCTCATTCTTCTGAATTCAAGAGAATACAGGCCTAGTTTACTCAATCTCTTCTCATACGACAGTCCCGCCATCCCAGGAATCAATCTCATGAACCTTCGTTGCACTCCCTCTATGGCAAGTATATCCTTCCTTAGGTAAGGAGACCAAAATTGTACACAGTACTCCAGGTGTGGTCTCACCAAGTCCCTATATAATTGGAGTAAGACTTCTTTACTCCTGTACTCAAATCCTCTTGTAATGAAGGCCAGCATACCATTTGCCTTCCTAATGGCTTGCTGCACCTGCACATTCACTTTCAGTGACTCATGTACAAGGACACCCATATCCCTTTGAGCATCTGCATTCCCCAATCTTTCACCATTTAGGAAATACTCTGCCTTTCTGTTTTTTCTACCAAAGTGGATAACTTTACATTTATCCACATTATATTCCATCTGCCATGTTCTCGCCCACTCACTGAGCCTGTCGAGAACCCCTTGAAGCCTCTTCACATCCTCTTCGCAACTGACACTGCCACCTAGCTTTGTATCATCAGCAAATTTGGAAATAGTTAAAATGTTTTAAAATAATTAATATAATTATAACCTGTGCAAAGTGATACCTGAACAAAAGGGAATTGGAGGCTGATGTTTTTAAGTTAATCAACATAAGAACTAGGAGCAGGAATAGGCCACCTGGCCCCTCGAGCCTGCTCCGCCATTCAATAAGATCATGTCTGATCTTGGGCTCAAAGCCACTTCCCACCCGCTCCCCATAACCCTTCACTCCCTTATCTTGCAAAAAATCTGTGTATCTCCACCTTAAATGCATTTAATGACCCAGCCTCCATGGCTCTCTGGGGCAGAGAATTCCACAGAAGAAATTCCTCCTCATCTCAGTTCTAAAAGGGCGACCCTTTATTCTGAAACTATGCCCCCGAGTTCTAGATTTCTCCACAAGGGGAAACATCCTCTCTGCATCTACCTTGTCAAGCCCCCTCAGTATTTTACATGTTTCAATAAGATACCTCTCATTCTTCTAAATTCCAGTGAGTATAGGCCCAACCTGCTCAACCTTTCTTCATAAGTCAACCCCCTCATCTCTGGAATCAACCAAGTGAATCGTCTCTGAACTGTCTCCAATAAAAGTATATCCTTCCTTAAATAAGGAGACCAAAACTGTACGCAGTACCCTAGGTGTGGTCTCACCAAAGCCCTGTGCAGTTGTAGCAGGACTTCCCTGTTTTTATACTCCAACCCCCTTGAAATAAAGGCCAACATTCCATTTGCCTTTTTGATTACTTGCTTTACCTGCATGCTAACTTTTTGTGTTTCATGCACAAGGACCCCCAGGTCCCTCTGAGCTGTAGCATTTTGTAATCTCTCTCCATTTAAAAAATAATTTGCTTTTTTATTTTTCCTGCCAAAGTGGATAACCTCGCACTTTCCCACATTACACTCCAAGGCCTAGAAATTCAGTATAGCCACGTTTGGGGCGCTACAGCCGGGCGGCCGCTAAAGTTTGCGCCCGGCGCAACTTCGCGCCACCTTCGCCGATATTCAGTTGAATCGCCCCAAGAGGTTGCTGCTGCGCTAAAGCAGGCGATGCACGACTATCATTAGGCGCTAAGCCGGCGATCCGGGGCGCTAACACCGAGGACGGGCGCAGCGCAGGAGCGGCGAGTTGCTCAATGAAGGCAGACACGCTGGCGCCGGTCAGCTCTTAAAGGGGAAGGGTCGACTTGTTTGGCTGCCATGCCCTGCACACTGCAGCCCTGAAGCAAGGCCTGACCATTGCTGGTTCATCAGTTCTACGCCCTCAACCATGGGGAAGCCCGCTATTCTTCCAAAGCCGATTGCACGCTCTTGCTGCTTGTCCAGGGTCATGGGGAAGGAGATGTACTGACGTCTCCTTCTGAAAAGGGCATTGTTCACCTGGCGGATGCAGCAATGTACCGCAAACTGGGAGATGTTGGCAATGTCCCCAGTAGCGGATTGGAAGGAGCCAATGGCATCGAAGTTGAGAGCCACCATCACCTTCACTGCCACTGACAGACGTCCTGCTCCTCAGCTGTGGCTGCAGATCTCTGCGAAGCAGGTGGCAGATCTCAGTGACCACCTCCCTTCTGAATCGCATCCTCCGAACACACTGCTCCTCAGACATGCTCAGATATGAGAACTGCTGGCGGTATACCCTGGGTGGGTAAGGCCTCCTGTGCCGACGCCTGTTGGCCAATCTCCGTCTGGCCATGACTGGCACTCTCACGGCATCTCTGATCCCTTTGAATGCAATGCAGAAAGCCAACGTTTCCACCCATTGCAGCCCCCATTATATGTGCCGACTCAAGGCTATGGCACTGAAAGTGAAATCCAAGTGCAAAGCTCTGGCCTGAAGCCACAAGTACCTGTGCAAGCGCTGAGTCAAAGCAGAAAGCTCTCTGCCTTTGTCTCTCTCCAAATATCTGTCTCTCACACAGAGGGATTGGCACAAAATGGCTGCCACTTATACTGCAGGAGGAGTCCCCTTTAAATAGCGCGCCCCGCAGCGACTGGGAACCGTTCCCCTCTACCAGTCGCTGGGGGCGCCAGGCGCAAAGAAGGGCGGCGCCACTGAATTTCTGGTTCGGGGTGCTCAAAGGGCGTTGCACGATGAAATGACGTCAGGATCTGCGCGCGCAGCTGAGTGCGCGCAAAGGCTTTGCGCCGCCGCTAAATCTTTACTGAAGTTGGGGAGAGGCGCAGATCGCGCTGCGCCCGGCCGCTAGCCGCCTAGCGCCCAACATCTCCTCCTCCTAAGGCGCTAGCGGATGGCGCAAACAACTGAATTTCTAGGCCCAAATGTTTGCCCACTCACTTAGCCTGTCTATGTCCCTTTGCAGGTTCTTTGAGTCCTCTGCACAACTTGCTTTCCCACACATCTTTGTATCATCCGCAAACTTGGCTACATTACACTCAGTCCCTTTATCCAAGTCATTAATGTAGATTGTAAATAGTTAAGGCCCAGCACCGATCCTTGTGGCACCCCACTAGTTACCGTTTGCCAACCAGAAAATGACCCATTTATCCCGACTCTCTGCTTTCTGTTAGTTAGCCAATTCTCTATCCATGCTAATATATTACCCCCAACACCATGAGCTCTTATCTTGTGCAGTAACCTTTTATGTGGCACCTTATCGAATGCCTTCTGGAAATCCAAATACACCACATCCACTGGCTCACCCTTGTCCACCCTGCTTGTTACGTCCTCAAAGAACTCCAGCAAATTTGTTAAACATGATTTCCCTTTCATAAAACCATGCTGACTCTGCTTGACTGCATTATGATTTTCCAAATGCCCTGCTACTGCTTCCTTAATGAAGGACTTCAGCATTTTCTCAACGACAGATGTTAGGCTAATTGGCCTATAGTTTCCTGCTTTCTGTCTCCCTCCTTTCTTAAATAGGGGTGTTACATTTGTGGTTTTCCAATCCGCTGGGACCTCTCCAGAGTCCAGGGAATTTTGGTATATTGCAACCAATGCATCCACTATCTCTGCAGCCACTTCTTTTAAGATCCTGGGATGCAGGCCATCTGGTCCAGGGGACTTGTCGTCTTTTAGTCCCATTATTTTACCAAGTACTATTTCCTTAGTGATAGTGATTGCCTTTAGTTCCCCCTCCCTGTGGCCCCTTGATTATCCATTATTGGGATGTTGTTAGTGTTTTCTACCAGGAAGACAGATACAAAATATTTGTTCAGAGTCTCTGCCATTTCCCCATTCCCCATTATTAATTCCCCAGTCTCATCCTCTAAGGGACCAACATTTACTTTAGCTACTCTCTTCCTTTTTATATAGTTGTAGCAGCTCTTAGTATCTGTTTTAATGTTTCTTGCCAGCTTACTCTCATAATTCATCTTCTCTCTTTTTATTTTTTTTTCAGTCATCCTTTGCTGGTTTTAAAAAGTTTCCCAATCCTCTGGCCTCCCACCAATCTTGGCAACATTGTATGCCTTTGTTTTCAATTTGATATCATCCTTTACTTCCTTAGTTAGCCACAGATGGTACTCCCTTCTCTTAAAATCTTTCTTTCTCACTGGAATATATTTTTAACATAGAAACATAGAAGATAGGAGCAGGAGTAGGCCATTCGGCCCTTCAAGCCTGCTCTGCCATTCAATGCGATCATGGCTGATCATCCAATTTCAGTACCCTGTCCCTGCTTTCTCCCCATATCCCTGGATCCCTTTAGCCTTAAGAAATATATCCAACTCCTTCTTGAATATATTTAATGAATTGGCTTCTACTGCCTTCTGTGGTAGAGAATTCTACAGGTTCACCACTCTCTGGGTGAAGAAATTCCTCCTCATTTCTGTCCTAAATGGCCTATCCTTAGACTGTGACCCCTGGTTCTGGACTCCCCGACCATCGGGAACATCCTTCCTGCATCTAGTCTGTCCAGTCCAGTTTGTTGAGAGTTATGAAATATCTCCTTAAATGTCTGCCACTGCATTTCAACTGACTTACCCTTTAATTTATTTTTCCAGTCCACTTTAGCCAGTTCTGCCCTCATGCCATTATAATTGCCTTTGTTTAAAATCAGGACACTGGTTTGAGATGCAACTTTGTCACTGTCCAACTGAATTTGAAATTCAACCATGTTATGATCACTCTTTCCTAGAGGATCCTTTACTATGAGATCATTTATTAATTCTGTCTCATTACACAGTACAAGATCCAAGATAGCCTGCTCCCTGGTTGGTTCCATTACATACTGTTTTAGGAAACCATCCCGGATGCACTCTATGAACTCCTCCTCAAGGCTACCATGGCCAATTTGATTTGTCCAATCAATATGGAGATTAAAATCACCCATGATTATTACTGTACCTTTTTTACAGGCCTCCATGATTTATACTCTGTCCAACAGTATTGCTATTGTTTGGGGGCCTGTAGACTATGTCCACCAGAGACTTTTTCCCGTTATTTTTTATCTCCACCCAAACCGATTCCACATCTTGATCTTCTGAGCCAATATCACTTCTCACCACTGCACTGGTCCCATCCTTTACCAACAAAGCCACCCCACCTCCCATTCCATTCTGTCTAATTTTCCGAATTGTCAAATACCCTGGAATATTCAGTACCCAGCCCTGGTCACCTTGCAACCACGACTCTGTAATGGTGATCAGATCATACTCATTTGTATCTATTTGTGCCGTCAACTCATCGAATGCTGCGTGCATTCAGATATAGAGCTTTTAACTTTGTCTTTTTACCATTTCTCCTTGTTTTGGTCCCATTTTCTGTTGCACTCTTATTTTTAAATGTTCTGTCCCTTCCTGTCACACTCTGGTTATTATTTCCCCCCTCTCTATCCTGCTCTATTGCTTTCTCATTAGAATTATATAATATTTAAAAATGATGGGACAGTTCAGCTTTAAGACCAGTGTTAATTCACTAAATATTAATGATCACAGTTTTGTCACAGTTTTCATCTGCAAAACTATTGTACCAACTGAAATCCAAATGTTGACCTCGCATTTGAGAGTTAAACACTCGTAAACAACTTAAATTGTTTCCACACACAATAGGATTTGCAGTTTCCCGTTATGTTTAGTCAATTTAATTTTATTGCAATGCTTATTAAGGAATATGAAAAGTTGCTGAGAGAAATCTTGTGAGGTAATCGGGAATCAGCTTAATCAAAGGATGCGTTTGCCCGAGGGACTGTAGCCCCTACACGATGGGACAGAGGGCTGGCACGGTCAACGGCCTGTAAACATCCGAATGGAATGCCCGGGGCAGATAGCTGGTGAGAAAACACTAAAGGGAGCGTTAGATAAATGTTGGAGCGAGTGGGCAAATGGCAGGGCGTTCGCTCGTCAGACCAGCTGCAGTAACATTAGTTTGGGCCCTTCGCTTTGTAACCATGGTGATGATGCAGCAGTGTAGCTGTTATTGTTTGATTGGAGTTACGTATAGCAGTATTAGCATAGGCACAGAGTATCATGGTGTAGGAGCGATTACATAGAATTTCATAGAATCATAGAATGATACAGCACAGAAGGAGGCCATTTGGCCCATCGTGTCTGTGCCTGCTCTTTAAATTAGTCCAATTAGCCCCACTCCCCGGCTCTTTCCCCAGTGCCCTGTCAATTATTCCCCTTCAAATATTTCTCTAATTCCCTTTTGAAAGTTATTATTGAATCTGCTTCCACCGCCCTTTCAGGCAGCGCGTTCCAGATAATCATAACTCGCGTAATTTTTGTTTCTTCCTGTCGCCTCTTTATTTCTTGCCAATCACCTTAAACCTGTGTCCTCTGGTTACCGACCCTCCTGCCACCGGAAACAGTTTCTCCCTCTCTAATCTATCAAAACCTTTCATTATTTTAAACACCTCTATCAAATCTTCCCTTCTCCTTCTCTGCTCCAAGGAGAACAACTCCAGTTTCTCGAGACACTCCATGTAACTGAAGTCCCCCATCCCTGGTCCCATTCTAGTAAATCTCCTCTGCACCCTCTCCAAGGCCTTGACATCCTTCCTAAAGTCTGGTGCCCAGAATTGGACACAATATTCCAGCTGGGGTCTAACCAGTGTTGGTTCTTTTTATTCGTTCCTGGGATGTGGGCGTCGCTGGCAAGGCCGGCATTTATTGCCCATCCCTAACTGCCCTTGAGAAGGTGGTGGTGAGCCGCCTTCTTGAACCGCTGCTGTCCGTGTGGTGAAGGTGCTCCCATAGTGCTGTTAGGGAGGGAGTTCCAGGATTTTGACCCAGCGACGATGAAGGAACGGCAATATATTTCCAAGTCAGGATGGTGTGTGACTTGGAGAGCAACTTGGAGGTGGTGGTGTTCCTATGCGCCTGCTGCCCTTGTCCTTCTACGTGGTGGAGGTCATGGGTTTGGGAGGTGCTGCCAAAGAAGCCTTGGCAAGTTGCTGCAGTGCATCTTGTAGATGGTACACACTGCAGCCATGGTACGCCGGTGGTGGAGAGAGTGAGGGGGAAAAATTTGGTTGCTTTGCGTCTCCCGTTAGTGCCCTAAGAGCACCCGGGTGTGGCAATGTTTGCGCCACTCGCAAAATTGACCAGACACTTTGCAGCGGCACTAAACACTACCGCCACGATCTCTTGCACCCGCAGATTGTGACGTCAGTCGAGCGTGCAATGACCCGGTGGCGCCCCCTGCCTTACCACCTACCGTTAGCAATAACAGAGGGGAACGTTTTGCTGTCAGGAAGGGACTGGGGGAGCGCTATTTAAAGGCAACCGCGTCCTGCCTTTTCTTGTCGGCGACATTTTTGCACCAGGCATTCTGAGAGAGAGAGAGAGAGAGACTTCTGGAGAGATTCAATGCTGTGTGAAGGAGTTTTGGGTACTGAGCAGCACTTTGCAGGTTCATTTTGATTTGACCTTCCTTGCATCGATTTAGAAGAGACTGTGGGGGCTGCACTCTGAGCTCTTTCCCTGGTCTCTCCATTGTTCTTTCCAGCAGATTTGATGTACAGGTCTCTCCAGGCCGAGATTCAAGGCTGCAATGAGCAGGGTGTGGATGGAGAGCAAGATCGACCCTCCCCTTTAAGAAGTGGCCGGCGCCAGTGTGTCTGTGTTCCATTGCTGAGTGACATCACATGAGCTTCGCTAGCGCTCTGAGGTAGCGCCTCGCTCCTCGGCGTTAGCGCCTTAAGAGAGGTGTGTAGCGCCTGATTTAGCGCTCCAATCACCTCCAGGGGCGATAGAAGCCAAGTTTACAGTCGGAGGCAATAATTAGCGCCTGGCGCTAAACTTTGCGCCCGGCCGATAATCGCACCCAAAACGGGGCGATACTGAATTTCTTCCCCTGAATGTTTAAGGTCTTGGATGGTGTCGAGCTTTTTGAGTGTTGTTGGAGCTGCACTCATCCAGGCAAGTGGAGAGTGTTCCATCACACTCCTGACTTGTGCCTTGTAGATGGTGGAAAGGCTTTGGGGAGTCAGGAGGTGAGTCACTCGCCACAGAATACCCAGTCTCTGACCTGCTCTTGTTGCCACAGTATTTATGTGGCTGGTCCAGTTAAGTTTCTGGTTAATGGTGACCCCCCCAGGATGTTGATGGTGGGGGATTCGGTGATGGTAATGCTGTTGAATGTCAAGGGGCGGTGGTTAGATGCTCGCATGTTGGAGATAGTCATTGCCTGGCACTTGTGTGGCACGAATGTTACCTGCCACTTATCAGCCCAAGCCTGAACATTGTCCAGGTCTTGTTGCATGTGGGCACTGACTGCTTCATTATCTGTGGAGTTGTGAATGACACTAAACACTGTGCAGTCATCAGCGAACATCCCCATTTCTGACCTTATGATGGAGGGAAGGTCATTGATGAAGCAGCTGAAGATGGTTGGACCTAGGACACTGCCCTGAGGAACTCCTGTAGCGATGTCCTGGAGCTGTGAAGATTGACCTTCAACCACCAGAACCATCTTCCTTTGTGCTTGGTATGACTCCAGCCAGTGGATTTATCCTTTCTTTTTGTGAACACGCCTGGGCAATCTTCCACATTGTTGGATAAATGCTGGTGTCATAGCTGCACTGGAAGATCTTGGCGAATGGGCATCTAGTTCCGCTCTATGGCACAACATTTGCTTGTTGTTTATAATTATATTGGCAAAAGAAGGGCTGAATCCACTTTCCTGTGACCCCAGTAGGCAGTTGCATTTGGAGGGATCATAGGTAGGAGATCTCCAACACACACTGCCCCGACACACACACACACCCGACACACACACACACACACACACACTCTCTGCCCCCGACACACACACACTCTCTGCCCCCGACACACACACACACTCTCTGCCCCCGACACACACACACTCTCTGCCCCCGACACACACACACTCTCTGCCCCCGACACACACACACTCTCTGCCCCCGACACACACACACACTCTCTGCCCCCGACACACACACACTCTCTGCCCCCGACACACACACACACTCTGCCCCCGACACACACACACACTCTCTGCCCCCGACACACACACACACTCTGCCCCCGAGACACACACACACTCTCTGCCCCCGACACACACACACTCTCTGCCCCCGACACACACACACTCTCTGCCCCCGACACACACACACACTCTGCCCCCGAGACACACACACACTCTCTGCCCCCGAGACACACACACACTCTCTGCCCCCGAGACACACACACACTCTCTGCCCCCGAGACACACACACACACTCTCTCTGCCCCCGACACACACACTCTCTGCCCCCGAGACACACACACACTCTCTGCCCCCGAGACACACACACTCTCTCTGCCCCCGAGACACACACACACACTCTCTGCCCCCGAGAAACACACACACTCTCTGCCCCCGAGACACACACACACTCTCTGCCCCCGAGACACACACACTCTCTCTGCCCCCGACACACACACACTCTCTGCCCCCGAGACACACACAACCTCTCTGCCCCCGAGACACACACACTCTCTCTGCCCCCGACACACACACACTCTCTGCCCCCGACACACACACACTCTCTGCCCCTGAGACGCACACACTCTCTGCCCCCGAGACACACACACACTCTCTTCCCCCGAGACACACACACACTCTCTGCCCCCGAGACACACACACTCTCTCTGCCCCCGACACACACACACTCTCTGCCCCCGAGACACACACAACCTCTCTGCCCCCGAGACACACACACTCTCTCTGCCCCCGACACACACACACTCTCTGCCCCCGACACACACACACTCTCTGCCCCTGAGACACACACACTCTCTGCCCCCGAGACACACACACACTCTCTTCCCCCGAGACACACACACACTCTCTGCCCCCGAGACACACACACACTCTCTGCCCCCGAGACACACACACACTCTCTGCCCCCGAGACACACACACACTCTCTGCCCCCGAGACACACACACACTCTCTGCCCCCGAGACACACACACACTCTCTGCCCCCGAGACACACACACACTCTCTGCCCCCGAGACACACACACACACTCTCTCTGCCCCTGACACACACACTCTCTGCCCCCGAGACACACACACACTCTCTGCCCCCGAGACACACACACTCTCTCTGCCCCCGAGACACACACACACACTCTCTGCCCCCGAGAAACACACACACTCTCTGCCCCCGAGACACACACACACTCTCTGCCCCCGAGACACACACACTCTCTCTGCCCCCGACACACACACACTCTCTGCCCCCGAGACACACACAACCTCTCTGCCCCCGAGACACACACACTCTCTCTGCCCCCGACACACACACACTCTCTGCCCCCGACACACACACACTCTCTGCCCCTGAGACACACACACTCTCTGCCCCCGAGACACACACACACTCTCTTCCCCCGAGACACACACACACTCTCTGCCCCCGAGACACACACACACTCTCTGCCCCCGAGACACACACACACTCTCTGCCCCCGAGACACACACACACTCTCTGCCCCCGAGACACACACACACTCTCTGCCCCCGAGACACACACACACTCTCTGCCCCCGAGACACACACACACTCTCTGCCCCCGAGACACACACACACTCTCTGCCCCCGAGACACACACACACACTCTCTCTGCCCCCGACACACACACTCTCTGCCCCCGAGACACACACACTCTCTCTGCCCCCGAGACACACACACACACTCTCTGCCCCCGAGACACACACACACTCTCTTCCCCCGAGACACACACACACTCTCTGCCCCCGAGACACACACACACTCTCTGCCCCCGAGACACACACACACTCTCTGCCCCCGAGACACACACACACTCTCTGCCCCCGAGACACACACACACTCTCTGCCCCCGAGACACACACACACACTCTCTCTGCCCCCGACACACACACTCTCTGCCCCCAACACACACACACTCTCTGCCCCCGAGACACACACACTCTCTGCCCCCCCCATAGAATACAATGTCAGTCACTGCACACTGTCGGAGGGGTGGGGGATCATGTGATGCTTTGTACTGAGGCAATCGGTTGCAACACAACTCTGTGAAGCACGAGGTAACAAGGATGGATTTGGGTAGAGCCAGTGGAGCTCGGGAGGTCTGTGAGGGCCTAACTATTGCTTTGTTCAGTGAGCTCTTCGATTTGCTGCTGTTCCTTTCTCTATCAATTGTATTTACAGTCACAAAACTACTACTTGTTTCAACTGTTTAATTTGACTAAGAGCTTCATATATTCTATTTTACTATTGGGCAGATGACAATTTCATTTCTGGACCGTAGAAAGATAATACATTGTGAGATATATTAAAATAGAAATTGTTTTATTCAGTGAGTTCGTGTGGACGTTGTTTATCTATGTTGTATCCTCTCTCCCTCCGGTGAATTTTCTGGCCTACTCCTAAATACTCTCCTAGATGAGGGAGCTGAAGTGGCGAGGCCACTAAGCCAACAGGCAAACTGCCTGGAATACAGAAGGTGTTCCGCCTGAATCTGCGACTAACCCTCAAGTGCCTACATCGGTTTCAGGAGTGGTCTTTGCTGGAGACGCTCTGGGCTCATGGCTTTCTCACTCACTAGTGAGGAGCTGTGTCATGGCAAAAGATTGCTGAGTGAGTGTCAAGCTACTGCTCTGGTGCTTCTCCACGTGGGGTGTGGCTGGAGGACATTGTCTCACCATACCCACTGAAATTGAGCATGTTTCATCTTCCTGAATCGCTTCCTCATGATTATCTGTAACTATTCTTCAAGTAAGCTAAGTTAACATGCAGGTCCAGCAAGCAATTAGGAAGGCAAATGGCACTTTGAGCCTGCTCCACCATTCAATAAAATCATGGCTAATCTTTTACCTCCTCTCCACTTTCCCGCACTATCCCCATATCCCTTGATTCCCTTAATATCCAAAAATCTATCGATCTCTGTCTTGAATATACTTAGTGACTGAGCCTCCACAGCCCTCTGGGGTAGAGAATTCCAAAGATTCACCGCCCTCCGAGTGAAGAAATTTCGCCTCATCTCAGTCCTAAATGGCCGACCCCTTATCCTGAGACTGACCCCTGGTTCTAGACTCCCCAGCCAGGAGAAACATCCTCCCTGCATCTACCCTGTCAAGCCCTGTAAGAATTTTGTATGTTTCAATGAGATCACCTCTCATTCTTCTAAACTCTAGAGAATATAGGCCCAGTCTACTCAATCTCTCCTTATAGGACAATCCCCCCAGCCCAGGAATCAGTCTGGTGAACCTTCGTTGCACTCCCTCTATGGCAAGTATATCCTTCCTTAGGTAAGGAGACCAAAACTGTACACAATACTCCAGGTGTGGTCTCACCAGGGCCCTATATAATTGCAGTAAGACATCTTTACTCTTATACTCAAATCCTCTTGTAATAAAGGCCAACATACCATTTGCTTTCCTAATTGCTTGCTGTACCTGCATGTTAACTTTCAGTGATTTGTGTACAAGGACACCCAGGTCCGTCTGGACACCAACATTTCCCAATCTCTCACCATTTAAAAAATACACTGCTTTTCTATTTTTCCTACCAAAGTGGATAACTTCACATTTGCCATGTTCTTGCCCACTCACTTAGTCTATCTATGTCACCTTGAAGCCTCTTTGCAACCTCCTCACAACTTACATTCCCACCCAGCTTTGTATCATCAGCAAACTTGGATATATTACATTTGGTCCCCTCATCCAAATCATTGATGTTGATTGTGAATAGCTGAGGCCCAAGCACTGATCCTTGCAGTACCCCACTAGTTACAGCCTGCCAACCCGAAAATGACCCGTTTATTCCTACTCTCTGTTTTCTGTCCGTTAACCAATCCTCAATCCATGCTAGTTTATCACCCCCAATCCCATGAGCCCTAATTTTGTTTAATTACCTCTTGTGTGGCACCTTATCGAATGCCTTCTGAAAATCCAAATACACCACATCCACTGGGTCCCCCTTATCTATTCTGCTAGTTACAACCTCAAAAAATTCTAACGGATTTGTCAAACATTATTTCCCTTTCATAAATCCATGTTGACTCTGCCCAATCCTATTGTTATTTTCTAAGTGCCCTGTTACCACGTCCTTAATAATAGATTCCAGCATTTTCCCTACTACTGATGTCAGACTAACTGGTCTGTAGTTCCCCCTTTTCTCTCTCCCTCCTTTCTTAAATAGTGGGGTTACATTTGCTACCTTCCAATCCATGGGAATCGTTCTAGAATCTATGGAATTTTGGAAGATGACAACCAATGCATCCACTATCTCTATAGCCACCTCTTTCAAACCCTAGGATGTAGGCCATCAGTTCATGGGGATTTATCAGCTTTCAGTCCCATTAATTTCTCCAGTACTATTTTTTTACTAATACTAATTTCTTTCAGTTCCTCATTCTTGCTAGACCCTTGGTTCTCCACTATTTCCAGGAAGTTTTTTGCATCTTCCATGAAGGCAGATTATTGCAAGGAGGTTGGCGTATATGAGTAAGGAAGTCTTGCTGCAATTGTACAGGGCCCTGGTGAGACCACACCTGGAGTACTGTGCACTGTTTTGGTCTCTGTGTCTAAGGAAGGATATACTTGCCATACAGGGGGTGCAACGAAGGTTCACTAGATTCATTCCTGGGGTGGGAGGGCTGTTCTACGAGGAGAGATTAAGTAGACTAGGCCTATATCTGTACCAATCAGAATGGGTTGAGTCTTTGGAATTCTCTGCCCCAGAGGGCTGTGGATGCTGTGTCATTGAGTATATTCAAGGCTGAGATCGATACATTTTTGGGCACGAAGGGAATCAAGGGATATGGGGATCAGGCGGGAAAGTGGAGTTGAGATTGAAGATCAGCCATGATCTTATTGAATGGCAGAGAAAGCTTGAGAGGCCATAGGGCCTCCTCCTGCTCCTATTGCTTGTATTTTTGTGTTCCTATGGTCACGGCTGCTTCTTGGAGTTTGGGCTGCAAAGAATCCATAGGAAAGTCGAAGACCTGAATAGCCCATCTTGCTGGTCCCAGAAACTTGTACCTCCTCAATCACCCACTCCCTCAATCCAGTTTTCCCCCAAATGTTCCCACACTATCTGTCTCTCTGGGCTGTCTGTCCCACACAATCTTGCTCTGTGATTTTCCTGCCACTCTGCGGCCTGTATTATTGATGTTGCCATTGGTTTTGCGTCCTGCTTAAAGGTAGATTTAAGTACAACCATTTGCCCAACGTAATCATAACATCTACTACCATGTTTATGGAAGCAAGTGACTGCTCCACACAGCATCTGTGCTCTAACATCCTTTGTTAAACGGCATTAAGATCTGTTGCCCAGCCAACGCAAGAGGTGAGGACAGTCAACAGGTCAAACCTCAGACCTGTACCTGTCGCTCTGTCATCACTGGGCCCCTTTCATCACAGTTTCTGCCACTTCCTCAGCCATAGCAAGGAAAGAGTGAAAGAATTTGCATTAAAATAGCGCCTTTAATGACCTCAGGACATCCCAAGTGCTTTACAACCAACAACGTGCATATGAAGTATGGTCACTGTTGCAATGTAGGGAAATGCAGCACAGCAGGGTCCCACAAACAGCAATGAAATGGCCAAATCATCTGTTTTGGTGATGTTGGTTGAAGTATAAATATTGGCCAGGACACTGGGGAGAACTCCCCTGCTCTTCTTCGAATAGTACCATGGGATCTTTTACATCCACCTGAGGGGGCAGACGGGGCCTCGGTTTAATGTCTCGTGGAAACATAGGAAGAGGAGAAGCACATGCAACCCCTTGAGCCAGTTCCACCATTTAATTAGATCAAGCTGTATCTTAACTCCATCTACCAGCTTTAGTTCCATATCCCTTAATACCCTTGCCTAACAAAAATTAATCTCCGTTTTGAAATTTCTCAATTGACCTCCAGCCTCAACATCTTTTTGAGGGAGAGAGTTCCAGATTTCCACCACCCTTTGTGTGAAGTGCTTCCTGACATCACCCCTGAACGGCCTTGTTCTAATTTTAGGGTTCTGCCCCCTGATGCTGGACTCCCCCACCAGGGGAAATAGTCTCTCTCCAGCTATCCTATCAAATCCTTTAATCATCTTAAACACCTCAATTAGGTCACCCCTTAATCTTCAATACGCAAGGGAATACAAGCCTAGTCTAGTCTACACAACCTGTCCTCCTAATGTAACCGCATTAGCCCCGGTATCATTCTGTTGAATCTGTGCTGCACCTCCTCCAAGACCAATGTGTCCTTCCTGAGATACGGGGCCCAGAACTGAACCCCGTACTTGAGGTGGGCTCTAACCAGAGCTCTGAACAGCTGGAGCATCACTTCCACCCCTTGTATTCCAGCCCCTTGAGATAAAGGACAACATTCCATTAGCCTTTATGATTTTTTTTGTACCTGTCCACTAGCGTTTAGTGATTTCAGTACTAGGGCCCCTAAATCTCTCTGCTCCTCCAGTTCCTAGTTTGTTACCATTTAGATAATACTCTGATCTATCTTTCTAGGGTCCAGAGTGGATGACCTCACTTCCCCACTGAACTCCATCTGCCAGAGTTTTCCCCACTCACTTAATCTATCAATGTTCCTTTGCAACTTTCTGCTCCCATCTCCACTATTTACTGTGCCTCCTAACTTAGTGTCATCAGCAAAATTGGATATACAGCTCTCTATTCATTCAGCCAAGTCATTTATAAACATAGTGAAAAGCTGAGGCCACGGTACAGATCCCTGGGGGACACCACTAGTCACATCCTGACAATTGGAGTACATGCCCATTATTCCTACTCTCTGTCGCCTCCCTCCTAACCAACTCCCTACCCACATCAATAGGTTGCCTCCAATTTCATGCTCTTCCATCTTTCCTAAGTCTCTTGTGTGGAATGTTATTGAATGTCTTCCGGAAGTCCATATAAATAACATCCATGATAACTTCCTTATCTACGTCAGTGACCTCCTCAAAGTTCAAATAGGTTCGTTAGACATGACTTACCCTTTACAATCCACGCTGGCTCTTATCCAAAAGACAGCACCTCCTACAGTGTGGCACTCCCTAAGTAGATTATGTGCTCAAGTCTCTGGAGTGGGACTTGAACCCACGACCTTCTGACTCAGAGGCGAGAAGAGAAACATCAGTGCCCAATTGTCATGAAGTGTCTGTATCTGTGCTGGTGTTTAATGGAAGTGTGGGTGGTGATGATTGGTAGCGTGAGGTCCACCTGGCTCTTCCTGTTATATGAAGAGAGCAGATGGAGCATTATGGGTATGTAAGCATAGCTATGCATGTGGGTACTTTGCTGTCAGTTCATGCAGCCTTGTGCATGGTGCATATGGACATGTTGATGTGAGATATCATGAAGTATATGAGTAACGTGATACATACCCCTCCAAACTCTGCAGCCCAAGGCCTTTGAGAGGCTCCCTCCCAAACAAATCAACCAAGATCTGGTCATGTTCTGGGAGAAGGTCCAATTGTGCTGCACTCTGTGTCCTAGTTTGAGCAAATCTTGCCTTTAAACATAAGAAAAGTGTGGATTAAGGCACAGGTAGGCCGTGGAAATTCTACCCTACAGCACATTATCTTTGTCATCGTGGTATGTGGTATATAATTTGCATTAACTTGCTGTTTCTACTTGTATTACCTTCCTTACTACATCCTTGTTAACATTGTTTTACGTGAACAGTGTTTTTTGCCTCCTTAAGAGCTACAATGTTCCTCCATGTCCTGTATATATCCAGTACTTGCCCATAATATCTTTGCCTTACCTTTGTGCTCTTTTTCAAGTTGTGCAATGTTTTCGGGACCACTGATCAGCTGCTCCAAGTGGCAGTCGCCGTGTTCAGATGCTCTATTATGTCTCTTTATGCATCTTGCCCTCTGTAACTTGTTGAAGGAATGTGCTCCATGTCATTACACTCGGGCAGTTAGAGACCAGTCCGTACAACGGGCTTCAGGACCTTGCAGCTCAGCCACTTTGACAAAGTATTGTGGACTCGCCAGTCGGATTCACAAACCTTATCTCATTGATCCTGGTTTAAGCAGCTTATCCACTGATTGACAAGTGTTAAAGGGATATTCTTAAAGGTGCATCACTAAGTAGTATTGCTCCAACCCCCAATTCGGATATTGTGCACAATTGCCATTTGTTAGCAGATCATAAATAACAAACGAGAATAGGATTATTAACCCTTTCTCCATCAATGAAAGCAGCTATAAGCCACAGTGGTACTGCTTGCTGAGGCACTGACGGGCATCATCGTGGACTGGCAGGGGCAGGACAGGGGAAGCTCCAACCCCCCTCCGAGTCACCACACTCAGTTCTTGACTTGAGCCAAGAAATAGCAGAAGGAGATTGAGGGTCTGTGTGCCCCTGACTGATGAGAAGCTCCTTCTAAAAATAACGGAGCAGGCTGAAGGTCAACTTGTGAAAATGTGTAAATCATTGACAGGTTGTGTGATTAGGGGAGTGGGCAGAGAATGAGTTAAGTTGCTGTAACATTCTTCAGCAGGCTACTGAAAGCTGGGTGTGGGAGTCGCACCTCAACTCTCCAGTGGCACTCTTGCAGTTGGCCCACCATCGCCACATCGGCTTTGTATTGCTGAAGGGCCAGATTTGGCACAACAGGTACTGGCACAGATGGCGGAGGCTCTGTACCCTAAACGGAGTGTTAAATTCCATCCTGAGTGTCTTGCCCTCCTTCATAAGCGATAATGGAAATCACTACAAACTAATTACAACCAGGGTACCATAAGTTTCATTCATTTACTAAAGTGGCATCAGCACGTACCTCTCTCACAGCGAGCCTTAAAGGAAGGGGATGATTGTTAAACCGACATTTCGGGGACAGCATCAACAACTTGCATTCATATAGCGCCTTTAATTTAGTGAAACATCCCAAGGTGCTTCACAGGAGCGCAATCAGACTAAAATTGACACTGAGCCAAAGAAGGAGACATTGGTGGTCATGGAAAAGGACAGGGATGGGCCGGAAATAAAGGTTCTAAATTGGGGGAAGGCCGATTTTAATAGGATAAGGCAGGATCTGGCCAAAATGGACTGGGATCAGCGACTTGTAGGAAAATCCGCATCGGAGCAATGGGAGGCTTTCAGAAGGGAGATTGAGATCATACAATGGCAACATGTTCCCGTAAAGGTCAAGGGTGGTTCCAAAAACCACAGGGAACCTTGGATGTCAGGGGATATACGAGAATGGATTAGAAAAAAAAGGAGGGCTTTTGGCAGATACAAAAGGCTAAAGACGGAGTACAAAAAGTGCAGGGGGATACTTAAAAAAGAAATTAGGAGATCAAGGAGGGGCCATGAAATAACACTGGCGAGCAAAATAAAGTAAAACCCTAAGATGTTTTATAAGTATATTAAGGGTAAGAGGATAACTAGGGAAAAAATAGGGCCCATTAGGGACAAAAGTGGCAATCTGTGTGTGGAGCCGGAAGATGTAGGAGGGGTTCTAAATGAATTTTTTGCATCTGTTTTCACTATGGAGAAGGACGATGTAGACATAGAAATAGGGCGGGGGGACTGTGATATGCTCGAACATATTAACATCGAGAGGGAGGAGGTATTGGCGGTTTTAGCAGGCCTAAAAATGGATAAATCCCCAGGCCCGGACGAAATGTATCCCAGGCTGCTGTGTGAGGCAAAGGAAGAGATTGCGGGGGCTCTAACACATATATTCAGAACCTCTCTGGCCACAGGGGATGTGCCAGAGGACTGGAGAACCGCTAATGTAGTACCATTATTCAAGAAGGGGAGTAGGGAAAAACCGGGGAACTACAGGCCAGTGAGCCTAACATCAGTGGTAGGAAAATTATTGGAAAAAATTCTGAGGGACAAAATTAGTCTCCACTTGGAGAGGCAAGGATTAATCAGGGATAGTCAACATGGCTTTGTCAAGGAAAGATCATGTCTGACTAATTTGATTGAATTTTTTGAGGGGGTGACTAGGTGTGTGGATGAGGGTAACGCAGTGGATGTGGTATACATGGATTTCAGTAAGGCCTTCGATAAAGTCCCACACAGGAGAGACTGGTCAAGAAGGTAAGAGCCCATGGAATCCAGGGTGCCTTGGCACATTGGATACAAAACTGGCTTAGTGGCAGAAGGCAGAGGGTGATGGTCGAAGGTTGTTTTTGTGACTGGAAGCCTGTGGCCAGTGGGGTACCACAGGGATCGGTGCTGGGTCCCTTGCTGTTTGTGGTCTACATTAATGACTTGGATATGAATGTAAAAGGTATGATCAGTAAGTTCGCGGATGATACAAAAATTGGTAGGGTGGTAAATAGCGAGGAGGGTAGTCTCAGTCTGCAGGACGATATAGATGGGTTGGTCAGATGGGCGGAACAGTGGCAAATGGAATTTAACCCGGAAAAGTGCGAGGTGATGCACTTTGGGGGGACTAACAAGGCTAGGGAATACACAATGAATGGTAAGACCCTAGGCAAGACAGAGGGTCAGAGGGATCTGGGTGTGCAAGTACACAGATCCCTGAAGGCGGCGGAACAGGTGGATAAGGTGGTAAAAAAGGCATATGGGATACTTGCCTTCATTAGCCGAGGCATAGAATATAAGAGCAAGGAGGTTATGATGGAGCTGTATAAAACACTGGTTAGGCCACAGCTGGAATACTGTGTGCAGTTCTGGTCGCCACACTACAGGAAGGATGTGATCGCTTTGGAGAGGGTGCAGAGGAGATTCACCAGGATGTTACCAGGGCTGGAGCGCTTCAGCTATGAAGAGAGACTGGGCAGATTGGGTTTGTTTTCCTTGGAGCAGAGGAGGCTGAGGGGGGACATGATTGAGGTGTACAAAATTATGAGGGGCATAGATAGGATGGATACTAAGGAGCTTTTTCCCTTAGTAGAGGGGTCAATAACTAGGGGGCATAGATTCAAGGTAAAGGGCGGGAGGTTTAGAGGGGATTTGAGAAAGAACTTTTTCACCCAGAGGGTGGTTGGAGTCTGGAACTCACTGCCTGAAAGGGTTGTGGAGGCAGGAACCCTCACAACATTTAAGAAGCATTTGGATGAGCACTTGAAATGCCATAGCATACAAGGCTACGGACCAAATGCTGGAATATGGGATTAGATTAGACAGGGCTTGATGGCCGGCGCGGACACGATGGGCCGAAGGGCCTATATCCGTGCTGTATAACTCTATGACTCTATGACTCTATGACATTAGGAGGGGCTTGGTCACAGAGGTAGGTTTTAAAGGAGTGTATTGAAAGGAGGAGTGAGAGGTAGAGAGACGGAATAGTTTAGGGAGGGTATTCCAGAGCTGAGGGCCTTGGCAGCTGAAGGCACGGCCACCAATGGTGGACCGATGAAAATGGGTGGACGGTATGGGCGGCTATCATGATGCAATTAAGCTGATGCTGTGCTAACAGAGGTGGTAGGGCCATGCTGGGCAGTGCCTCACAAGCAATCAGAGAAGATATTTTGATTAAAACTAAACTCGCATTTTCCTCTAAAAGAAAAGAAATCCCTGAAGTAGTTCCAAAACCGCAAGGGTACTTTCAGAGCTTCCTACCTGGGAGGGGCCGTGTGACCAGGACGTAACTGCGGAGAGTGATGTCAGCAGAACCGCCAGACTCCAGGGGAATGGGGTGAGTGTGGAAGTGTCTGAGCATATCGAGGATGGTCTGAAACCAGAGATGCTGAACATGACACTGGCCAGTTTCATTCAGAGAGAGGCGCAGGTGCTAGATAAATTAGAAAGGAGTCGGTTACAGTTCCATAGAATTACATAGAAATGACAGCATGGAAACAGCGCATTCAGCCCAACCGTCCATGTTTATCCGCCACTCGAGCACTATCCTAATCCCATGTACACGCTCTGTTCCCATATCCCTTTATCCTCCTTTCATATCTAAACTATTTTTTAATTTTGACTTGGTCTGTTTCAATCACTAACTCTGGTGGTGAATTCCACAGCTTCACAACATTCTGTAAAAAATGTTGCTCCTGTTCTCCGTCCTATGTCTCCTGTATTTAATCTTGTGTCTCTGTCCCCCTGTCCTTAACCCATCAACCACTGGAAACAGTCTCTTTCTATCTACCCTGTCACATCCCTTCATAATTTTAAACACCTCTATCAGATCACCCAGTAACCTCCTCCGTTCACACAAACACTGAGCTAAGCCCGTGGAGCTCGTTCACTTGGTCACTGGTAGGAGTGCCAGGCCCTGCTGTGGGTGGCATATTGCTGGGTGCAGGCTAGCCTGGCTCTGCTGATCTCCTTGCCAGGTGTTCTTTCATTCCATGCAACAGCGAAATGGAGTGCTCGCTGGGGGACGAGAGGCTTCATTCCCTGAGCTCCCATGGACATTTATATTGTAAGAGTTCCCTTTTCATGTCCCCTCCTTTTTCAGCTCTTCCTGTTCTGCTGAAGTCCTGTAAATATTTCAATTGTTGCCAGCGTTCTGGCGAATTGGCAGAAATAAATACCCAGCTATCTTAGGATCCGTATAACATTAACCAGTTATGATAAAAATTCTCCAAAGAGACACAGTAAAAAAATTCCATAAAAACGCCCCAGAACAGAAATCAGAAGTAAACATAAGTCGGAAAGTAAAATTTTCCAAAATGCCTGAAACACCCTCTGCTCCCATAAGTGTTCCATTGCACTTGGAGCTGCCTTTAGCACCAGATGGGCAAAAGTAGTGCACAGTGCGATCCCACTATGGGCCAGAGCACCATAAGCTGACCAAATAGAAGAAAGGTCACTTTTATTTGCCTTATATTTGTGCGAGATCAGATATATTTATAACCCGTTCAACATCGGCTTCAGTCGGAAAGACTTGCCAGCCAGAGTCTGGTGTCTGGTTGTGCCTCACCATGATCGCGGCCATGTTAAGTTGCGTGGTTTCTGGCTTGTTCCGTGCTCTTGTCCCTTACCTTTGCTTTCCCCTGGAAGTTGAAGGTCAGCACGTACTCTCCTGGCCGGGTCTCACTTTGGCGAATCACGAACAAGCCGTGGCTCCTTGTCCCTCCAGCCAGCACCAGCTGGGCTGCTTTTATCCGCGACAGTGTCCCGTGGAACCAGGGGTAATTGGCGAGCAGAAGCTGAGCTTCCGTCTGATCCTCCTCATCTGCAGTTTAAAAAAGATCATCCAGTTTATCCCTGTATCGAACCTTGGTTAGACCACACTTAGAGCACGGTGTACGGTTAGAGCACGGTGTACGGTTACAGCACGGTGTACGGTTAGAGCACGATGTACGGTTAGAGCACGGTGTACGGTTACAGTACGGTGTACAGTTACAGTACGGTGTATAGTTACAGTACGGTATACAGTTCTGGTCGCCATATTATAGAAAGGATATAGAGGCACTGGAGAGGATGCAGAGAAGATTTACAAGGATGATACCGGAAATGCGAGGGTATACATATCAGGAAAGGATGAAAAGGCTGGGTCTCTTTGAAAATGAAGGCTGAGGGGTGACCTAATAGAGGTCTTTAAAATTATGAAAGGTTTTGATAGAGTGGATACAGAGAGAATGTTTCCACTTGTGGGGAAGAGCATAACTAGAGGCCATCAATATAAGATAGTCACCAAGAAATCAAATAGGGAATTCAGAAGAAACTTCTTTACCCAAAGAGTGGTGAGAATGTGTGGTGTATGTGCCTTTAAGAGCCCCAGGTGTGCGTAATGCCGGTAATTGCCACTTGGGCTATATAAGCCTGTGTATTGTGTATATCCTTTAGAAACCCCCCCCAGACTTGCTTAGTAAATACCTATGAACCAACTCCTGTCTTCAGTGTCTTTATCTACACACGGACACTACAGTGGCGACGAAGTGGAAACGGACTTACCTGCAATTCGGCAGCACCTCAAGGACATCGATTCCTCCAACGTCCAGAAGACTCAAGGAAGTAAGAGAAACTGTGGTTTCACCAGCTGGCCAAGCTGGTGACAGGTACTGCGCTAATCCTTCCTGGGCGTCAGGCTGGAGCTCCAGCGGCGGGCTCTACAGCTGAGACAGGCAGCGAAATCGGAGGCAAGCAATAACGGACTGGGAGGGTGCACTCGAGAGACGGCCGGCGCGGCAAGCAGGTCAGCGTTTAGACCTCCGTCGGGAACGAGTCTCCAACAGTGAATAAACGGAAACCACAGTAAAACAGCGTTCTTATCGGTAGCAGCGGTGGGAAAGCACGGGAAGCGCCATATCGTTGCGACAGAGAGAAAAAAAAAGCGCGGGGAAGCGCCATATCTTTTCTGAAATGCCTAAATCTGGTAATATTGAGGCTTTTGATGGCGAAATAGAAGATTGGACCACATACGTGGAAAGAGTAGAGGTTTATTGCACTGCAAATGGAATAACAGATGAAAAAAAAGCTTCAGTACTTCTGAACTTAATGGGCGCAAAGACATACGGGCTGTTACGAAATTTAATCACTCCAGCCAAACCAAAGGACAAGACTTTTAAAGAAATTGTTGATACCCTGCAGGAGCATTTAAACCCAACACCGCTGCTGATAGCGGAACGATTCAAGTTCTTCAAGAGAAATCAACACAAGAATGAAAGTAACGCTGATTACCTAACCGAATTAAGAAAGCTATCAAAGTACTGCCAATTCGGAGCAGGACTATCGGATTATCTTCGAGACAAATTTGTTTGCGGTCTCTTAAGTGAAGGAACACAAAAAAGACTGCTTTCTGAAAAAGATTTAACATTGGACAAAGCTTTCAGTATGGCTGTGTCATACGAAGCAGCAGCAAAAGGAGCTGCAGAAATACAACAAGAGACACAGGACTTGGGCACCCATAAAATGACACAGGAGTTCGGAAGATGTTATCGCTGCGGCAGATCCACCCATAACCAGAGGGACTGCTGGTTCAAGGGCAAAGCATGCAGGCAATGTGGTGAGATTGGACACATTGCACGGGTATGCCAATCTGGACAAAATAAATCCACTGACAGAAAACAAAAAATCAATAAAGAAAAGTACAGGAAGGTACAAATGATGACGGACAATAGCTCCGAAGACCAGAATAGCGATAGCGACTCCGGAAACAAGAGACTAAGCTGTCTCAAATTACATAATGTACTTGCCAAAGAGGATTACCAAACCATTTGGGTTACCCTCACAATAGCAGGGTCCCCAGTTAAAATGGAGCTAGATACAGGATCAGCTCTAACCGTAATAAATCGACGAGATTACGAGAGGCTATTTTCGCATATACCTCTAAAAGACACATCCATTATCTTAAAAACATATACGGGGCAGAAAGTCTACCCCAAAGGAAAAATAAGGGTGCCTGTGGTATACAACGGCAAAGAAATACAAAAGTTGTATTTATACATTCTACAAGATGGTGGTCCACCGTTGTTGGGGCGTGAATGGATAAGGAAGATACGTTTAGACTGGCACTCCATTCAGGCACTGACGGTGACCAGTAAGGAAAAAAACAATGATGACATCATACCTGAACGATTAAAAGACATCTTGGCCAACGCCAAAGAAGTGTTTCAAGAGAAACTAGGAACCTTGAAAGGCATCACCGCCTCAATAAAAGTGGAAGATACAGCAATTCCAAAAATTTTTAAGGCAAGACCGGTGCCATACGCAATACGTCCGGCAGTCGAGGCAGAGCTGAAGAATTTGGAAAAGGCAGGCGTATTATCCAAAATAGATTGGAGCGAATGGGCAACACCCATCGTTCCAGTCATGAAAAAAACATTGAAAAATAACTCTGAGGAACAGAAAAAAATTCGCATCTGTGGGGACTTTAAGGTGACAGTAAGCCTGGTCCTTCACACGGTACAGTATCCTCTTCCGAGGATAGAAGATATTTTCGCCTCACTATCCGGAGGGAAACGTTTCACAAAAATTGACTTGGCACAGGCATATCTACAGATGGAGGTTGAGGAGACCTCTAAAAAGTATCTCACAATAAACACACACAAAGGCCTGTACCAGTACAATCGACTGGTTTTTGGAATAGCATCAGCTCCAGCTATCTGGCAAAGAGCTATGGAGCAAGTCCTGCAAGGGATTCCGGGAACTCAATGCTACCTAGACGACATCCTTATAACAGGAGAAAACGACAACGAGCACCTTGCCAATTTGGAGCAGGTGCTCACTAGGCTGAAAGAACGGGGCCTACGAGCAAATCGCCCCAAGTGCGAATTTTTCCAAAATCAGATATCATATTGTGGCCACATAATTAATAAGGAAGGGTTGCATAAGTCACCTGAAAAAATTGAAGCAGTTATAAAAGCCCCAGCACCTGAAAATGTTTCACAATTGAGGTCATTCCTGGGATTAATAAATTACTATCATAAATTTTTACCGAACTTATCAACTATTCTACACCCTCTTAATGATCTTCTACAGACAGGAGTGATTTGGAAATGGAACGAAGACTGTAAACGTGCCTTCCATAAATGTAAAGACTTAATCACATCCGAGAAAATTTTGGCTCATTACAACCCATCACTACCAATCAGACTGGCGTGCGATGCATCCCCTTATGGCATAGGAGCGGTATTGTCCCATAGATTCCCTGATGGCTCGGAACGGCCAATAGCTTTTGCGTCACGCTCATTGAACTCAGCTGAGCGTAACTATGCCCAGATAGACAGGGAAGCACTCAGCCTGGTATGGGGAGTGAAGAAATTCAACCATTACCTACACAGACAAATATTTACCTTGCTGACTGACCATCAACCCCTCATCTCCATATTCAACCCTAAAAAAGGTGTCCCCATTATGACGGCACAAAGACTACAGAGGTGGTCCCTTTTTCTAGGGGCACACCAATACAACATTGAATACAAAGGGTCAAAACAGCATGGGAATGCTGACGGTTTATCACGCCTACCGCTGCCAACGATAGAAGAGGCACCTACAGTAGACCCAGTAGAGGTATTCCACTCTACCATAGTGGAATGTCTACCGGTGACAAATTCTGCCATTGAAAAGGAGACAAGAAATGACCCTACTCTCTCACGGGTCTACGATTTAACAGTGAAGGGATGGCCAGCACATGGCGAACCACTGTTGCCAGCATTCTCGCAAAGAAGAGAACAGCTGTCAGTGTGCCGAGGAACCTTGATGTGTGGATCCAGAGTGGTGATTCCACCCAAACTCCAGGATAAAGTGCTAAAGGAGCTTCACGAGGGGCATCTGGGTGGAGTGAAAATGAAGAACCTAGCTAGGGCGTTTGTATGGTGGCCAGGTATCGATGGAGACATCGAAGACATGACCAAGAGCTGCCTAGGATGCCAGAAGGTCCAAAATGCTCCGCCACAGGCCCCTCTACATCCATGGGAGTGGCCCTCATCTCCCTGGCAAAGGGTGCACATCGACTTTGCTGGTCCATTTATGGACTCAATGTTCTTAATCGCAGTTGATGCACACTCCAAGTGGCCGGAGGTAATAAAGATGTCCTCCACCACCACGGAAAAAACCATCACAGTATTAAGGACCATATTTGCCAGGAATGGGCTGCCGGAGCAGATATGTTCTGATAATGGACCGCAATTTGTGTCCGAAGAATTCAGAAAGTTCTTAAAGAACAATGGGGTAAAGCACTACACGTCCGCCCCATACCATCCCGCCACCAATGGATTGGCTGAAAGGTTTGTCCAGACCTTCAAGAAGGCCATAAAGGCCATGGGTAATGAAGACATAAAACTTCAGCACAAGGTGGATAACTTCTTATTTGCATATAGGAATGCAACGCATATGGTTACTAACCAAACTCCCGCCATGATGTTCTACAATAGAAACCTAAGATGCCGGCTGGATTTGGTCAAGCCCAACATCCGAAGGGACGTGGAGAACCAGCAGTTTCAGGGCATGAATGAAAGGCCAACTAGGGCCTTCCAGATAGGCCAACCGGTTTTGGCCCGGGACTACCATACCGAGAAATGGCAGCCTGGAACTATCTGCACACGATTAGGACCACTGATGTATACCGTGGACATCGGAGACAGCATAATAAGGCGCCATGCTGACCAAATCATCAAGTCATCCGAAAAGGGACAACCTACACCACCACTCTATACATCTAACGATGAAGTAGAGATACCCATATCTACCTCCGATCCGGTGATACTGGAGCCCGATGAACCCGACACTGGCCTTCAAGCCGAATCAGCCTTGCCAGAAGAACCTACTACACCACCAGAAACTACTACACCCCCGAGGCATTATCCGGACCGAGTCAGGAAGCCTCCTGAGAGACTAACTTATAATTAATTAATACAGCAATGTATATTATTTTGCATATAACATGTAATTAATAATTACTTAAAATATGATGTACTAGTTAGCTAGAAGGGGAGGAATTGTGGTGTATGTGCCTTTAAGAGCCCCAGGTGTGCGTAATGCCGGTAATTGCCACTTGGGCTATATAAGCCTGTGTATTGTGTATATCCTTTAGAAACCCCCCCCAGACTTGCTTAGTAAATACCTATGAACCAACTCCTGTCTTCAGTGTCTTTATCTACACACGGACACTACAGAATGTGGAACTCGCTGCCACAGGGAGTGGTTGAGGCGAACAGTATAGATGCATTTAAGGAGAGGCTGGACAAGCATATGAAGGAGAAGGGAATAGAGGGTTATGTTGATAGAGTTAGATGAGGAAAGATGGGAGGGGGCTCGAGTGGAGCATAAACGCCAGCATGGACTGGTTGGGCCGATTGGCCGTATATCCGATGTAATCCTAGTTTCTACAAAAGCTAACTGTTTGCGAACGTCATGTCCACAGGCAGCGGAGGTCCACACTGCCCTCCAACTCCATGTACCACAGCTCAGCCACTAGGAGGCAATGCTTGAAGTCAATCTGTGTCTTGCCTATGGAGCTTTGCAGAAGATTTGACCTCCAATATGGATCAGATGGCCACTTGGCCAGGGTGAGCTCATCCACCCCGGAAGACCCTACACTTCCCCCATCAAGGCATCTAATAGTTTCTCAAATGGCTCTAGGGTGTTTCCTCTACAACCCTACCCAGAAGACCATTTCCGTGTGGCGATACTCTGTATGAGAAAGAGACCTTCGCCTTTTACTAGTTTCACTTTAATGTCACCTTGTCCTACGTTCACACACTAGAGTTGCCAAAGCCTTCCGGGTTGCCCAGGAGTCTCCTGGAATGAAGCACGGATCTCCGAGGCTCTGCTGCTCGCAGCCAGGGACAGGTTCACGCTTTATAATTCCAGCCAGAGCAGCTCCTCCCCCCCCCCACCCTCCACAACATCACAGTCTGCTGCCGCAGAGAAGCCTCCGACTTGGTCATGTTACACCTCCACACCACCGGGGGCTCAGGGAGAGGGAGAGAGACTGGGGAATGGGGGCTCTGGGAGAGAGGGAGACGGGAATGGGGGCTCGGGGAGAGAGGGAGAGACTGGGGAATGGGGCTCGGGGAGAGAGGGAGACGGGAATGGGGGCTCAGGGAGAGAGAGACTGGGGAATGGGGGCTCGGGGAGAGAGACTGGGAAATGGGGGCTCAGGGAGAGACTGGGGAGAGAGGGAGAGACTGGGGAATGTGGGCTCGGGGAGAGAGAGAGACTGGGGAATGGTGGCTCAGGGAGAGAGAGACTGGGGAATGGGGGCTCGGGGGGAGAGACTGGGGAATGGGGGCTTGGGCAGAGAGAGAGAGACTGGGGAATGGGGGCTCGGGGGGGAGAGAGAGACTGGGGAATGGGGGCTCGGGGAAAGGGAGAGAGAGAGAGAGAGACTGGGGAATGGGGGCTCGGGGGGAGAGACTGGGGAATGGGGGCTTGGGCAGAGAGAGAGAGACTGGGGAATGGGGGCTCGGGGGGGAGAGAGAGAGAGAGACTGGGGAATGGGGGCTCGGCGAAAGAGAGAGAGAGAGACTGGGGAATGGGGGCTCGGGGGGAGAGAGAGACTGGGGAATGGGAGCTCGGGGGAGAGAGAGACTGGGGAAACATAGAAACATAGAAGATAGGAGCAGGAGTAGGCCATTCGGCCCTTCGAGCCTGCTCCGCCATTCAATGAGATCATGGCTGATCATCTAAATTCAGTACCCTGTCCCTGCCTTCTCCCCATATCCCTTGATCCCTTTAGCCTCAATAAATATACTCAATTCTTTCTTGAATATATTTAATGAACTGGCCTCCACCGCCCCCTGTGGCAGAGAATTCCACAGGTTCACCACTCTCTGGGTGAAGAAATTCCTCCTCATTTCAGTCCTAAATGGCTTACCCCTTATCCTTAGACTATGACCCCTGGTTCTGGACTCCCCGGACATCAGAAACATCCTTCCTGCATCTAGTCTGTCCAGAACTGACAGAATTTTATAGGTTTCGATGAGATCCCCTCTCAATCTTCTAAACTCCAGTGAGTATAAGCCCAATCGGCACAATCTCTCCTCATACGTCATTCCTGCCATCCCAGGTATCAGCCTGGTGAATCTTCGCTGCACTCCCTCCATGGCAAGAACGTCCTTCCTCAGGTAAGGTGACCAAAACTGCACACAAAACTCAAGGTGCGGTCTCACCAAGACCCTGTACAACTGCAGCAAGACATCCTTGTTCGTGTACTCAAACCCTCTCGCTACGAAGGCCAACATACCATTTGCCTTCTTAACCGCCTGCTGCACCTGCATGCTTACCTTCAGCGACTGGTGCACAATAACACCCAGGTCTCTCTGCACTTCCCCGTCTCCCAATCTATTGCCATTCAAATAATAATCTGCCTTCCTGTTTTTGCCACCAAAGTGGATAACCTCACATTTATCCACATTATAGTGCATTTGCCATGTTTCTGCCCAATCACCCAACCTGTCCAAATCATACTGGAGTTTCACGACATCCTTCTCACAGCTTACCCTCCCACCCAGCTTTGTCGTCTGCAAATTTGGAGATATTACATCCAATTCCCTCGTCCAGATCATTAATATATATTGTGAACAGCTGGGGTCCTAGGACCGATCCTTGCGGTACTCGACTAGTCACTGCCTGCCACTCGGAAAACGACCCGTTTATTCCAACTCTTTGCTTTCTGTCCGCCAACCAGTTCTCTATCCAAGTCAATACCTTGCCCCCAATCCCATGTGCCTTAATTTTGCACGCTAATCTCTTATGTGGGACCTTATCGAAAGCCTTCTGAAAGTCCAAATATACCACATCCACTCGTTCTCCCTTATCTATTTTACCAGTTACATCCTCAAAAAATTCCAGTAGATTAGTCAAGCATGATTTACCTTTTCTAAATCCATGTTGACTTTGTCCAATCCTGTCACTGCTTTCCAAGTGCTCTGCTATTACATCTTTTATAATAGACTCTAGCATTTTCCCCACTACCGATGTCAGGCTTACCGGTCTATAATTCCCCGCTTTTTCTCTACCACCTTTTTTGAATAGTGGGGTAACATTAGCTACCCTCCAATCCATGGGTACCGTTCCAGAGTCTATCGAGTTCTGGAAGATGACCAGCAATGCATCTACTATCTCGAGGGCTTCCTCCTTAAGTACCCTGGGATGTAGACCATCAGGCCCTGGGGATTTATCGGCCTTCAGTCCCATCAATTTTCCTAACACCATTTCCCTACAAATACTGATTTCTTTCAGTTCCACCCTTTCATCAGACCCTATGTTCCCCGGCATCTCTGGGAGGTTATTTGTGTCCTCCTTTGTGAAGACAGAACCAAAGTGTGTATTTAGTTGGACTGCCATTTCCTTGTTTCCCATTATAAATTCCCCTGATTCTGACTGTAAGGGACGTACGCTTGACTTCACCAATCTTTTTCTCTTCACATATCTATAAATGCTTTTACAGTCAGTTTTTATGTTCTCTGCAAGCTTACTCTCATATTCTATTTTCCCTTTCTTAATTAATCCCTTTGTCCTCCTTTGTTGACTCCTAAACTGCTCCCAATCCTCAGGATTATTGCTTTTTCTAGCCAATTTATATGTCCTCTCCTTGGATCTTATGCTATCCCTAATTTCCCTTGTTAGCCACGGTTGAGTCACCTTTTTTGTTTTATTTTTATGCCAAACTGGGATGAACAAATTCTGTAGCTCATCCATTCGGTCTTTGAATGTTTGCCATTGCCTATCCACCGTCAACCCTTTGAGTGACATTCCCCAATCAATCCTACCCAACTCGCTCCTCAGACCATCGTAGTTTCCTTTATTTAAATTGAGGACCCTTGTCTCTGAGTCAACTGCTTCATTCTCCATCTTAATGAAGAATTCGATCATATTATGATCGCTCCGACCCAAGGGGCCTCGTACAACAAGATTGCTAATTAATCCTTTCTCATTACATAATACCCAGTCTAAGATGGCCTGATCTCTGGTTGATTCCTCGAAATATTGGTCCAGGAAACCATCCCATAAACACTCCAGGAATTCCTCCTCCACAGTATTGTTACTAATTTGGTTGGCCCAATCTATATGTAGATTAAAGTCACCCATGATGACTGCTGTGCCCTTATTGCACGCTTCTTTAATTTCCCTTTTAATGCCATCCCCAACCTGCACCTTACTGTTTGGAGGTCTATATACCACTCCCACTAATGCTTTTTTCCCCTTAGTATTTCTCAATTCTACCCATACAGATTCCACATCATCAGAGCTAATATCCTTCCTTACAATTGTATTAATCCCTTCTTTAACCAGTAATGCTACCCCACCTCCCTTTCCTTTTTGCCTATCTTTCCTGAATATCGAATACCCCTGGAAGTTGAGTTCCCACTCCTGGCCATCCTTGAGCCACGTTTCCGTAATCCCAACCAAATCATATTCGTTTACCTCTATTTGCGCAGCCAATTCATCCACCTTATTACAAATGCTCCTCGCGTTAAGACACAAAGCCTTCAGGCTTGTTTTTCTAACGCTCTTAGACCTATTAGAATTATTATTTACTGTGGCCATGTTTGATTTAAACCGTTGATTTCTCTGACTGCCACTTTTGTTTTTCTCCTTCCTAACTTTTGCTTTTATCCCTGTTTTCCTTTCCTCTGTCTCCCTGCTCAGGTTCCCAACCCCCTGCCATTTTAGTTTAAACACCCCCGAACAGTGCTAGCAAACCTCCCCGCAAGGATATTTGTCCCGCTCTGGTTCAGGTGCAACCCGTCCGATTTGTACAAGTCCCACCTTCCCCAGAAGCAGGCCCAGTGATCCAGGAAACTAAAGCCCTTTCTCCTGCACCAACTCTTTAGCCACGCATTCATCTGCTCTATCCTCCTATTCCTATACTCACTAGCATGTGGCACCGGGAGTAATCCAGAGATTACAACCTTTGAGGTCCTACTCTTTAATCTGCTACCTAGCTCCCTAAATTCTTGCAGCAGGACCTCATCCCTCTTCCTACCTATGTCGTTGGTCCCAATGTGAACCACGACCTCTGCCTGTTCACCCTCCCCCTTCAGAATGTCCTGCAGCTGTTCAGTGACATCCTTGACACTGGCACCAGGGAGGTAACAAACCATCCTGGAGTCACATCTATGGCCACAGAATCGCCTATCTGTTCCCCTTACGATAGAATCCCCGACCACTATTGCTCTCCCACGCTTTTTCCTCCCTTCCTGAGCAGCAGAAGCACCCCTGGTGCCAGGAAGTTGGCTGCTGCTGCCTTCCCCTGGTGAGTCATCCCCCTCAACAGTATCCAAATTGGTATACCTGTTTGAAGGGGGATGGCCACAGGGGTCCCCTGTACTTCTAGTGCTCCGCCTGGTGGTCACCCATTTCCCTTCTGCCTGTGCAGCCCTACCCTGCAGTGTGACCAACTCATCAAACGTGTAATCCACGACCCTCTCAGCATCATGAATGCTCCACAACCCATCCATCCGCAATTCCAGCGCCTCAATACGGCCCGTTAGTAGCTGCAGCTGGATGCATTTCTGGCACATGTGGTCGTCAGGGACACTGGCAGCGTCCCTGAATTCCCACATAGAGCAAGAGGAGCATAACACGGGGCTGGGCTCTCCTGGCATGACTTACCCCTTAAATTAATTCAATACCACCAGTTAAAGATATACTCTAGGGCGCTTATTTACCAACTGTCCCCACTATACCACAGAGACCCAAGAAAATATAAACTGCAGAATTTAAGCTTGTAATGAAAAGGAGAAAGAAATACTCACCAACCAATCACTTACCTGCTTCCTGGTGACGTCACACTTGGATTACTTTTGACCTCTCTCCCGGAACCTGGATTGGTAAGCCGCCTCTGGTGCTCCCTCACAGGTCCGCCGACTCTCCGCTCTCTCGGGGCTCTGGGCCTCGCTGCTCGCCGCCTCTGGTGCTCTTTATGTGCCGCCTCTGGTGCTCCCTCGCAGGTCTGCAGACTCTGCTCTCTCGAGGCTCTGGGCCTCCTCTCTGGGGGCTCGGGGAGAGAGAGACTGGGGAATGGGGGCTCGGGGAGAGAGAGAGAGAGACTGGGGAAAGGGGGCTCGAGGAGAGAGAGAGACTGGGGAATGGGGGCTCGGGGAGAGAGAGACTGGGGAATGGGGGCTCAGGGGGAGAGAGAGACTGGGGAATGGGGGCTCGGGGGAGAGAGAGACTGGGGAATGGGGGCTCGGGGACAGAGAGAGAGAGACTGGGGAAAGGGGGCTCGGGGAGAGAGAGACTGGGGAATGGGGGCTCGGGGGGAGAGAGAGACTGGGGAATGGGGGCTCGGGGGGAGAGGGAGAGACTGGGGAATGGGGGCTCGGGGAGAGAGAGAGAGACTGGGGAATGGGGGCTTGGGGAGAGACTGGGGAATGGGGGTTCGGGGGAGAGAGATAGACTGGGGAATGGGGGCTTGGGGACAGAGGAAGACTGGGGAATGGGGGCTCGGGGAGAGAGAGAGATTGGGGCATGGGGGCTCGGAGAGAGAGGGAGACTGGGGAATGGGGGCTCGGGGAGAGAGAGACTGGGGCATGGGGGCTCGGAGAGAGAGTGAGACTGGGGAATGGGGGCTCGGGGAGAGAGGGAGAGACTGGGGAATGGGGGTTCGGGGGAGAGAGAGAGAGACTGGGGAATGGGGGCTCGGGGAGAGAGGGAGACTGGGGAATGGGGGCTCGGGGAGACAGAGTGACTGGGGAATGGGGGCTCGGGGAGAGACTGGGGAATGGTGGCTGGGGGAGAGAGAGAGACTGGGGAATGAGTGCTCGGGGAGAGAGAGAGAGACTGGGGAATGGGGGCTCGGAGAGAGAGGGAGAGACTGGGGAATGGGGGCTCGGGGAGAGAGGGAGAGACTGGGGAATGGGGGCTCGGGGAGAGAGAGACAGGGCATGGGGGAGAGAGGGAGAGACTGGGGAATGGGGGCTCGGGGAGAGAGAAAGAGAGACTGGGGAATGGGGGCTGTTGGGGAGAGAGACAGAGACTGGGGAATGGGGGCTGGGGGGGGAGAGAGAGAGAGACTGGGGAATGGGGGCTCGGGGGAGAGAGAGAGAGACTGGGGAATGGGGGCTCGGGGAGAGAGAGAGAGAGACTGGGGAATGGGGGCTCGGGGGGAGAGAGAGAGACTGGGGAATGGGGGCTGGGGGAGAGAGAGAGAGACTGGGGAATGGGGGCTCGGGGGGAGAGAGATTGGGGAATGGGGGCTCGGGGGGAGAGAGAGAGACTGAGGAATGGGGGCTGGGGGAGAGAGAGACTGGGGAATGGGGGCTCGGGGGGAGAGAGAGAGACTGGGGAATGGGGGCTGGGGGAGAGAGAGAGACTGGGGAATGGGGGCTCGGGGAGAGAGAGAGAGAGAGACTGGGGAATGGGGGCTGGGGGAGAGAGAGAGAGACTGGGGAATGGGGGCTCGGCGGGGGGGGAGAGAGAGACACTGGGGAATGGGGGCTCGGGGAAAGCGAAAGAAAACAAGTAACCGGGCATGATTTCAGGACTTGGCACTTAAATAGCTCAGACTTGTTTGAACATCCCTCTCATGGTGTGTCACCTGAACCCATCACCTCGGTGTCTACCTTGTAATCTGTACACCCATCCCTCCCCTGCCACCCACTCCAAGTATTGAAGCAGTATTGCAAATTTCCCTGGTCACACTGAGTTAATCGTTTGCACTTGTTATGTGGACAATTATTAAATCATTGAACGAACTTGCACAACACTGCTTCCACCTGACATAGATGTTGGGCTCCTTGTATATGCTGTACTAGGACCCCGCTGCCAAATTCAGCATAAACAAGGTGGAGCATGGGCTGCACATTCCCTGCTTGGTTATACTGGGTGTACGTCGAGCGACCCAGCGGATCACAGGAGGTCGCAGAGAAAAGAGAAGGATTCTACTTAACATTACTATTGAGCTAGGAGGAGCAGAACTACCGTGGGCCGCAACCAGACCCACCCCCACCCCACCCCCGTCATAAGAACATAAGAAATAGGAGCAGGAATAGGCCACTTGGCCCCTCGAGCCTGCTCCGCCATTCAATAAGATCATGGCTGGTCTTGGGCTCAAAGCCACTTCCCCGCCCGCTCCCCATAACCCTTCACCCCCTTATCTTGCAAAAATCTGTCTATCTCCACCTTAAATGTATTTAATGACCCAGCCTCCACAGCTCTCTGGGGCAGATTCTTTCCACAGATTTACGACCCTCTGAGAGAAGAAATTCCTCCTCATCTCAGTTCTAAAAGGGCGACCCTTTATTCCAAAATTGTGCCCCCGCGTTCTAGATTTACCCACGAGGGGAAGCATCCTCTCTGCATCTACCCTGTCGAGCCCCCTCAGTATCTTATATGTTTCAATAAGATCCCCTCTCATTCTTCTAAATTCCAATCTTATTGAAACATATAAATAGTTGAGGCCCCAGCACCGATCCCTGTGGCACCCCACTAGTTACCGTTTGCCAACTGGAAAATGACCCATTTATCCCGACTCTCTGCTTTCTGTTAGTTAGCTAATTCTCTATCCATGCTAATATATTACCCTAACCCTGTGAGCTCTTATCTTATGCAGTAACCTTTTATGTGGCACCTTATCGAATGCCTTCTGGAAATCCAAATACACCACATCCACTGGCTCACCCTTGTCCACCCTGCTTGTTACATCCTCAAAGAACTCCAGCAAATTTGTTAAACATGATTTCCCTTTCAAAAAACCATGCTGACTCTGCCAGTCTGGGCTTGTCTCTCCCACCCCTCCCCCCGCCAGTCTGGGCTTGTCAAGCGTAGGTCCCTTGCAGTCAGAATCAGGGGAATTTATAATGGGGAACAAAGAAATGGCTAACCAATAAAATACATACTTTGGTTCTGTCTTCACAAAGGAGGACACAAATAACCTCCCAGAGATGTCGGGGAACATAGAGTCTAATGAGAGGGAGGAACTGAATGAAATCAGTATTTGTAAGGAAATGGTGTTAGGGAAATTGACGGGATTGAAGGCCAATAAATCACCAGGGCCTGATAATCTACAGCCTAGGGTACTTAAGGAAGTGGCCCTAGAAATAGTAGATGCATTGCTGGTCATCTTCCAAAATTATATAGACTCTGGAACAGTTCCCATGGATTGGAGGGTAGCTAATGTAACCCCACTATTTAAAAAAGGTGGTAGAGAGAAAACGGGGAAAATGCTAGAGCCCATTATAAAAGATGTAATAGCAGAGCACTTGGAAAACAGTGACAGGATTGGACAAAGTCAACATGGAATTACAAAAGGTAAATCATGCTTGACTAATCTACTGGAATTTTTTGAGGATGTAACTGGTAGAATAGATAAGGGAGAACCAGTGGATGTGGTGTATTTGAACTTTCAGAAGGCTTTTGATAAGGTCCCGCCTAAGAGATTAGCATGCATAGTTAAAGCACATGGGATTGGGGGTAAGGTACTGACTTGGATAGAGAACTGGTTGGCAGACAGGAAGCAAAGAGTTGGAATAAACGGGTCTTTTTCCGAGTGGCAGGCAGTGACTGGTGAGGTACCGCAGGGATCGGTGCTAGGACCCCAACTATTCACAATATATATTGATGATCTAGACGAGGGAACTAGATGTAATATCTCCAAGTTTGCAGACGACACAAAGCTGGGTGGGTGTGTGTGCTGTGAGGAGGATGCAGAGAAACTCCAGTATGATTTGGACAGGTTGGGTGATTGGGCAGATGCATGGCAGATGCATGATAATGTGGATAAATGCGAGGTTATCCACTTCGGTGGCAAAAACAGGAAGACAGATTATTATCTGAATGGCAATAGATTGGGAGAAGGGGAAGTGCAACGAGACCTGGGTGTCCTTGTGCACCAGTCGCTGAAGGTAAGCATGAAGGTGCAGCAGGCGGTTAAGAAGGCAAATGGTATGGTGGCCTTCATAGCGAGAGGATTTGAGTACAGGAACAAGGATGTCTTGCTGCAGTTATACAGGGCCTTGGTGAGACCACATCTTGTGTATTGTGTGCAGTTTTGGTCACCTTATCTGAGGAAGGATGTTCATGCCATGGAGGGAGTGCAGCGAAGATTCACCAGGCTGATACCTGGGATGGCAGGAATGATGTATGAAGAGAGATTGGGTTGATTGGGCTTATATTCGCTGGAGTTTAGAAGAATGAGAGGGGATCTCATTGAAACTTATAAAATTCTAACAGGACTAGACAGACTAGATGCAGGAAGGATGTTCCCGATGGCGGGGAGTCCAGAACCAGGGGTCACAGTCTAAGGATAAGGGGTAGGCCATTTAGGACAGAGATGAGGAGGAATTTCTTCACCGAGAGAGTGGTGAACCTGTGGAATTCTCTACCACAGAAGGCAGTGGAGGCCAATTCATTAAATATATTCAAGAAGGAGTTGGATATATTTCTTAAGGCTAAAGGGATCAAGGGATATGGGGAAAAAGCAGGGACAGGGTACTGAATTTGGATGATCAGCCATGATCTCATTAAATGGTGGAACAGGCTCGAGGGGCCGAATGGCCTACTCCTGCTCCTATCTTCTATGTTTCTATGTCTCCCGCCTCCCCCCGCCAGCCTGGGCTTGTCTCCCCGCCCCCCACACCAGCCTGGCTTGTTCACTCCCAACCTCCAGGACTAACCGAGGCTCAGATGTCAAGCAAGCCGATTTTGCGAAGACCTCGTCCAGCTAACTTCCTGATTGGCATACGCAGCGTGCCGCTTTAATGTAGATGAGGCCCGAGGCCCAATTATTAGCAAACCTCGATCTGATATCTCTGTGGCACAGTGCCCAATTCACGCTGGTTTCCAACACTAGACCAATTTCTCCCCCTGTGTCTCTGTCTCACCAAAATTATGGTCATTTTAAGGGGGACCACGTTTCATACAAACTGCTCAATGCAGAGCAGACTGGGGACAGGCGATTTTTGCTGTACGTTAGGCACTAAAGTGGCCAAAATGGGCTCTTGAACTGCAACATCAGTTCAGCCCACCTTTAGCGCAAGTAAAGGCGGGCTAAGAACATAAGTACATAAGAATTCGGAGCAGGAGTCAGCCATACGGCCCCTCAAGTCTGCTCCGCCATTCAATAAGATCATGGCTGATTTTCAACCTCAAGTCCAACCAATCCCCATATCCATTGATTCCCCTAGAGTCCAAAAATATATCTATCTCAGCCTTGAACGTACTCAACGACTCAGCATCCACAGCCCTCTGGGGCAGAGAATTCCAAAGATTCACATCCCCTGAGTGAAGAAATTCCTCCTCATCTCAGTCTTAAATGGCCGACCCCTTATCCTGAGACTGTGACCCCTGGTTCTAGACACTCCAGCCAGGGGAAACAACCTCTCAGCATCGACCCTGTCAATCCCCTTCAGAATCTTGTATGTTTCAATGAGATCACCTCTCATTCTTCTAAACTCCAGAGAGTATCGGCCCATTCTACACAATCTCTCATCATAGGACAGCCCTCTCATCCCAGGAATCAATCTAGTGAACCTTTGTTGCACCGCCTCCAAGGCAAGTATATCCTTCCTTCGATAAGGAGACCAGACTGTTCAGTACTCCAGGTGTGGTCTCACCAAGGCCCTGTACAATTGGAGCAAGACTTCCTTACTCTTATACTCCAACCCCCTTACAATAAAGGCCAACATGCCATTTGCCTTCCTTATTGCTTGCTGTACCTGCATGCTAACTGTTTCCTGTACGAGGTCACCCAAATCTCTCTGAACACCAACATTTAATAGTTTCTTATCATTCAAAAAATATTCTGTTTTTCTATTCTTCCTACCAAAGTGAATAACCTCACATTTCCCTACATTATACTCCATCTGCCACCTTACTGCCCACTCACTCAGTCTATCTATAGCCCTTTGCAGACTCTGTGTTCTCCTCACAGCTTACTGTCCCACCTAGCTTTGTATCGTCAGCAAACTTGGATACATTACACTCGGTCCCTTCATCTAGGTCATTAATATAGATTGTGAATAGCTGAGGCCCCGACGCTGATCCTTGCGGCACCCCACTAGTTACAGCCTGCCAACCTGAAAAAGACCCGTTTATCCCTATTCTCTGTTTTCTGTCCATTAACCAATCCTCTAGCCATGTTAATATATTACCCCCAAACCCCATGAGCCCTTAACTTGCGTAACAACTTTTTATGTGGCACCTTATCGAATGACTTTTGGAAAATCCAAACATACTACATCCATTGGTTCCCCTTTATCTACCCTACTAGTTACATCCCAAAAAACTCTAATAAATTTGCAAAACACAATTTCCCTTTCATAAACCATGTTGACTGTCTAATTATTGTATGATTTTCTAAGTGCTCCGTTACCACTTCCTTAACAATGGATTCCAGCATTTTCCCCATGACTGATATCAGGTTAACTGGGCTGTAGTTCTGATTTCTCTCTTCCTCCTTTCTTGAATAGCGGGGTTACATTTGCTACCTTCCAATCTGCTGGGACCGTTAGAGAAACTAGGGAATTTTGGAAGATCACAACCAATGCACCCACTATCTCTGCAGCCACCTCGTTTAGAACCCTAGGATGTAGGCCATCAGGTCCAGGGGGATTTGTTGGCTTTTAGTCCCATTAGTTTCTCAGTACTTTTTCTCTACTGATATTAATTACTTTAAGATCCTCACTCTTATTAGATCCTTGGTTCTCCACCATTTTTAGTATGTTTTTTGTGTCTTCTACTGTGAAGACAGATACAAAATATTTGTTTAAAGTCTCTGCCATTTCCTTATTCCCCATTATAATTTCACCTGTCTCAGCCTCTAAGGGACCAACGCTTCCTTTTGCTACTCTCTTCCTTTTTACATACATGTAGAAGCTCTGACAATCTGGTTTTATATTTCTTGCTAGTTTACTCATTCTATTTTCTCTCTTTTTATCAATTTTTTGGTCATCCTTTGCTGGTTCCCAAAGCTCTCCCAATCCTTAGGCTTACTACTATTCTTTAACATTAGAAGCCTCTTCTTTTAATCTAATGCTATCCTTAACTTCTTTAGTTAGCCACAGATGGGTCACTTTTCCTGTGGAGTTTTTGTTTCTCAATGGAATGTATATTCGTTGAGAATTTTAGAATATTCCTTTAAATGTTTGCCATTGCTTATCTACTGTCGTACTTTTTAACCTAATTTCCCAAACTACCTTAGCTATCTTGCCCCAAATACCTATGTAATTGGCTTTATTTAAGTTTAAGACTCTTTTCCAACTTAAATATTTCACTCTCAAACTCAATGGCCTAGAAATTCGGTATAGCCGCGTTTGGGGCGCTAGTCCTGGCGATGCGCAAAGTTTAGTGCAATTTAGTGCCACCTAGCGCGATATTGGGTTGCAGCACCCCTAAAGGTGATTGCGGCGCTAAATCAGGCGCTTGCACGCTACTCTTAAGGTGCTAACCCGGCGGCGCAACCCAATTTCGCGGCGGCGGGACGCAGTGAGGGTGCTGTCAATAATCACTTTCCCTGAGACACACTGGCGCCGGCCAGCTCTTAAAGGGGCAGGTCAATTGGCATCACCAGACATACTCACTGCCTTGTAGGCCTTCAAAGTGGTGGGAGTCTACCTGTGGCGCACCAGCCTAGCAAGACATGGAAAGGGTGAGGCAGAGGGCGGAACGCCTCACTGATGGGGCATTGGATGCTTTGGTTGGCGCAGTGGAATCAAGGCCAAGGAAGATGGTCGGAATGTGATTTATGTTTTGGACAGTCTCCCAGGTGTGAGAGGCGGTTATGTGTCAGTGTATTAGTTTTGCTTTCTGTTGTCATAGCTTTCTCATGTTTGAAGGAACTACATTTTGTGTAATGAAACATTTTCTTCATTTACAGTGGCCATGCCTGCTATTTACATGCATCTTGCCCTTCACAGGCTTGGGGGTATCAGACCGGTTCCATTCCTGTTCTTGGAATGGCAGCAAGCATTCCGTGAGAGGGGCCTAGAAGCTACTTCTGATCAGCCTCTGACACGCAGCCTGAGAAGAGCCGCTCGCGTAGAAGTTCAGGCCAGCAGGCATCTTCTCAGCCACCGACAGAGATGTCCTGCACCTTATCTGTGGCTGCAGATCTGGCTGAAGCAGCTGGCACAGCTCAGTCACCACCTCCTTTCTAAATCGCAGCCTTCTGACACACTGCTCCTCTGGCATGTTCATGTAGGAAAACTGCTGTCGGAAAACCCTGCCAGTGTAAGGTCTGCTGTGGCGACGTCTGTTGGCCCTCCTCCGTCTGGCCATGCCCGCCCCCCTCTCCCAGCGTCTCAGTGCCCTTTCCAGATGATTCAGCAGCAGGACGTTCCCCTCCAATGCAGCCCCCATAATAAGTGCCCACAGGAAGGTTCCCCGTTGTCAAGGCTCACCAACAGCAAGGTGATGGTCAGAAGGCTGAAGATCGTCTGCCTGCGCTGGCTCAGTGGTCAAATGGCTCTCAGTGTGCAGCTCAGCAACTCTTTGTAGCTCTCGAGGAAGTTGTGCTCCAAAAATGGCTGCCGCTTTTAAACCACACCAGTCCCCTTTAAATAACGCTCCTCCAGCCCGAGAGCGACTTGGTAAGGCCCAGGTAAGCTGTCACTATTAGCGCCAGACGCTACGGAGGGGGGCGCCACTGAATTTCCAGTCCGGGGCGCCCAAAAGGCATTGCACACTCAAATGACATCATAATCAGCCTGCGCCCATGAGCGGGCGCTAAGATTTAGCGCCGGCGCTAAATACATGCTCAATATGGGGCAGCCTTGCGCCCGCCCGGAAATTGGCTAGCGCCCCACTTCTCGGCCTCTTTAGGCATTAATCGGTGGTGCTAACAACCGAATTTCTCCCCCAATGTGAAATGTTATCATATTATGATCCCTCTTTCCCAGAGGTTCTTCGAGCTTTTAGCTTGCCACCACTTTCAGCGAGAGTTCCAGAATCCCCCAAATTAACTTAGCCATTCTAGGTGTAATAAGTGTCACCAATCATTCAATGGTTTCCCGGCAGCAGTGAAGGTGTATGGCTTGGGCGTCATGTATTACCTGCAGAAGATGTGGTGCTTGGGGTTTCCGAATGCAGAGTCTGCAGGAAGTTTTCCAGAGGAACATGTGCGGGAGGCTCCAGCACCTGGAGTTCCTTCGGTCTGGCGTGCGAGACAGTGACAGCAGAATCAGGATTAGCAAACATCTTATCTGGGACTTGGGCAACACCTGAGGCAGTGAAGATGACATGAAGTTAGTGCGTTGGATGTGTCCCAGTACATTGTCAACCTTGAGACATGCTTCTCACATACTTTAAACTGATCCCTAGGATTTACTATTCACCCTCAACTTGGAATCTACATACGATCGGGTAGATACGGAGAAATTATTTCCTCTGGTGGGAGAATCCAGAACAAGGGGGCACAATCTTAAAATTAGAGCTGGGACATTCAGGGAGGAAATCAGGAAACACCGTTTCACACAAAGAGAGGCAGAAATCTGAACTCTCTCTCCCAAAAGGTTGCGGATGCTGTGGGTCAATTGGAGCTTTCAAGACAAGACCGAGATTTTTAGTAGGTAAGGGTATCGAGCAAAGGCAGGTAAAGGGAGCTGGGTACAGATCAGCCAGGATCTGATTGAATGGCGGAGCAGACTCAAGGGGCTGAACGGTCTTCTCCTGTTCTGAATATCCCTATGTTCCTACAAATAGCTGGTAGGACCATCAGAATTCATTCATGTTACTGTTCTTGAATACTGTAGTCATGAAGTCGAGGGGTGTTGGTGCCGGGGTACGGCACACATTCAGTGTGAGCATCAAGCTCTCCCGGGTCAGGGTGGTACAAAGCAAAATACTGCGGATGATGGAAATCTGAAATAAAAATAGAAAATGCTGGAAATACTCAACAGGTGAATTGCTTTTAAGCAGCATTTAAGCCAGTCCCTGTTTAAAACTTGTTACATCTCTAACTTCTTCCAGTTCTGACGAAAGGTCAGTGACCTGAAGTGTTAACTCTGTTTCTCTCTCCACAGATGTTGCCTGACCTGCTGACTGTTTCCAGCAATTTCTGTTTTTATTTCATGTGTAGCACAGTTAGATGTAGAACAAAGCTCCGTTTACTGTACTCCAACCATCGCCAGAATCATCGAATGGTTACCGCACAGAAGAAGGCCATTCAGCCCGTCGAGCCCGTGCTGGCTCTCTGCAAGAGCGCTTCAGCTACTTCCCATTCTGTGCCTGAATAATGCCATGGACCCTGCCCACTGGGGATGGGCTTGAAACTGTGTGAATTCATATAGAACCATTACAGCCAGCAGACACTTCATCCCATCAGTCTGGGAATTCACGAATCGAAAGATATTTATTGTATGACTACGGTTCAAGAATGGGTGTAAGAAATCGATGAAGGGCTTTAGCCTGGTGATGGAGACATCCACTGTATTCGGGCTAGAGATTTACAAAGCCACATCCCATAGACCCAGACCTGAAGGCCCAGATTGTAGCATCTCAATCCAACACTGATTTCTAGATGGTGGCCAGATTTGGCTGAAGGGAATACTTGATGAAAGTCTCTGGGACTAAGTGGTGGTTTACTCAGCTATCTTTACACTATGCCCCACTCTTCTTCTGAGGTATTGGCTCTAGGTCTAGAGTTGCATTGTCTTCGTTCCCATCCTTCATGTGTAAGTCTACCTATCAAATGAGTGTTGGCAGCTATCTGACCATGGGCGGCATCACCTTTCAGCTTGATCTTGTCCTCATCCGATGCGCGGGCAGGCTCGCACACACTTTCTGGAGGGAAACACTGATAGTGATCAGGAGTGGGAACCCTGGATGACTTTCTCTTCTCCAGAGGTGCTGAGGACAAATGTAGTTTCCCTACTGCCAACCGAATTGAGGTTAACTATCTCAGCACAGATCGGGAAGTGAACCTTGGACCTTCAGGTCAGTATAGCTCAACTCCACACTGCCTTTACCAACGGAGGCATGGAGGGAACAAACAGAGTGATTTACAATTGTATCTGAGCTGCTGGTCATTTGCATCTGTCTTCCTTGCACAAGTTCAGGAGGATAATAGAGTTGGTGAGAAAAAATATCACCATTAACTACACGGATATTTTTAAATATAGATATAAAACGTACACGACAGGTTATAATATGACTGGTAGCTGGTCTGTGTAATGTGTACACAGGGGCTTATATAAGACTGAACCGTAGGACTAGTGAGCATCAAGCTCAGCCCTGACTTCTCTACAATTACCAGGAGCCACGGCGCCCAATTGGAACGGAAGTGGGGTTTCTCGTGCAGGAGTGAATGTCCAGCTGTAAGCCTGAAACCGCAGATAGCCGCAACTCCAGGGACCAATCCAGGATGTGGTGTATTTGGACTTTCAGAAGGCTTTCGATAAGGTCCCACATAAGAGATTAGCGTGCAAAGTTAAAGCACATGGGATTGGGGGCAAGGTACTGACTTGGATAGAGAACTGGCTGGCAGACAGGAAGCAAAGAGTTGGAATAAACGGGTCTTTTTCCGAGTGGCAGGCAGTGACTAGTGGGGTACCGCAGGGATCGGTCCTAGGACCCCAGCTATTCACAATATATATGAATGATCTAGACGAGGGAACTAGATGTAATATCTCCAAGTTTGCAGATGACACAAAGTTGGGTGGGCATGTGTGCTGTAAGGAGGATGCCGAGAAACTCCAGGATGATTTGGACAGGTTGGGTGATTGGGCAAAAGCATGGCAGATGCAATATAACGTGGATAAATGCGAGGTTATCCACTTTGGTGTCAAAAACAGGAAGGCAGATTATTATCTGAATGGCAATAGATTGGGAGAAGGGGAAGTGCAACGAGACCTGGGTGTCCTTGTGCACCAGTCGCTGAAGGTAAGCATGCAGGTGCAGCAGGCGGTTAAGAAGGCAAATGGTATGCTGGCCTTCGTAGTGAGAGGGTTTGAGTACAGGAACAAGGATGTCTTACAGTTGTACAGGGCCTTGGCGAGGCCACATCTTGAGTATTGTGTGCAGTTTTGGTCGCCTTATCTGAGGAAGGATGTTCTTGCCATGGAGGGAGTGCAGCGAAGATTCACCAGACTGATACCTGGGATGGCAGGAATGATGTATGAGGAGAGATTGGGTCGATTGGGCTTATATTCGCTAGAGTTCAGAAGAATGAGAGGGGATCTCATTGAAACTTATAAAATTCTAACAGGACTAGACAGACTAGATGCAGGAAGGATGTTCCCGATGGCGGGGGAGTCCAGAACCAGGGGTCACAGTCTAAGGATAAGTGGTAAGCCATTTAGCACTGAGATGAGGAGGAATTTCTTCACCCAGAGAGTGGTGAACCTGTGGAATTCTCTACCACAGAAGGCAGTTGAGGCCAATTCATTAAATATATTCAAGAAGGAGTTAGATATATTTCTTAAGGCTAAAGGGATCAAGGGATATGGGGAGAAGGCAGGGACAGGGTACTGAATTTGGATGATCAGCCATGATCTCATTGAATAGCGGAACAGGCTCGAGGGGCCGAATAGCCTACTCCTGCTCCTATCTTCTATGTATGTATGTATCCAGTAGCCAAGGCCTCGAGAGACCACCAGAGAACATCACCTGCACATGCTCTGTGCCATCAGAGATCGGCTGTACCCCAGCAGGAAATGCAGATACAAGGGCTGATCATCTCTGTGCTGTCTGGGACCAGCGGCCGAGCAGCTGAAGGTGCTCTGAGCCTCAATTACACAATGAGACACCACATGGGTGCCCTTGATGCGAGAGGACGTTTGGCTGCGGTCATGAAGGCAAGTGGAGGTCTATGCACAACCTGGGTCTTAAAGGGATCAACACCATTAAAGGGACAAGCACAGCTGGAGCCCTACAAGAGAGCCGGAAGGATTATTTTTGCAAGTAATGGGGCAGGATTATTATCTGGGCAGCTTCTTAAAGAGAAGAAAGACTTGCATTTCTATAGCACCTTTCACTACCACCGGATGTCCCAAAGCGCTTTACAGCCAATTAAGTACATATTGAAGTGTGGTTACTGTTGTAATGTAGGAAATGCGGCAGCCTATTTGCGCACAGCAAGCTCCCACAACCAGCAATGAGATAATGACCAGATAATCTGTTTTTTAGTGATATTGTTTGAGGAATAAATATTGGCCAGGAACTGGGAGAACTCCCCAGCTCTTCTTCAAATAGTGGCCATGGGATCTTTTACATCCACCTGAGAGAGCAGATGGGGCCTCGGTTTAACGTCTCATCTGAAAGACGGTACCCCCGACAGTGCAGCACTCCCTCAGTACTGACCCTCCGACAGTGCAGCACTCCTTCAGTACTGACCCTCCGACACCGCAGCACTCCCTCAGTACTGACCCTCTGACAGTGCAGCGCTCCCTCAGGACTGACCCTACAATAGTGCGCCACTCCTTCAGTACTGCCCCTCCGACAATGCAGCACTCACTCAGTACTGCCCCTCCGACAGTGCAACGCTCCCTCAGTACTGCCCCTCCGACAGTGCAGCGCTCCCTCAGCACTGCACTGGGAGTGTCAGCCTAGCTTTATGTGCTCAAGTCATGTGGCACAATATGAACATAGGCTCCATCACTAACTGGAAAGGAATAGCAGTATTCTGCAGCAAGCCTTTCCTCGCCTACACCAGCCTGTCCCTATAGGCCACTGCAAAATCCATCAGGGCCTTTTTTAGGCAGCTTTGACACTGCCTGAAATGTGTGCAGTCTTCATTTCGATATTCAATGGGAGTCCTGGATCCGTTCCGGGATCCGTTTGCTAAATTCGTTAGGACCAATCGGAGCTTGCTCAGCGCAAGCACTGACTAGATTTCCAGGCTTTAGAGCAGCTCAACCAGCGGCCCTTAAAGGGGCGGTGAAGAAACCGGCAGCTGCACCTTTATACTTGCCTCCATGTGGAGCCAAGGATGAGCAGAAGCACTCATCCTGGCTGCGTATTAATATGACAGGCCGCTATTGGCCCACTCTGGGTCCCCTCCCCCTCTCGATTCCCTCCCCCTCTCGGTCTCCTCCCCCTCTCGATCCCCTCCCCCTCTCGATCCCCTCCTCCTCTCGATCCCCTCCCCCTCTCGATCCCCTCCCCCTCTCGATCCCCTCCCCCCTCTCGATCCCCTCCTCCTCTCGGTCCCCTCCCCCCCTCGATCCCCTCCCCCCTCTCGCTCTCCTCCCCCTCTCGATCCCCTCCCCCTCTCGATCCCCTCCCCCTCTCGATCCCCTCCCCCTCTCGATCCCCTCCCCCGCTCGGTCCCCTCCCCCTCTCGATCCCCTCCTCCCTCTCGCTCTCCTCCCCCTCTCGATCCCCTCTCCCTCTCGATCCCCTCCCCCTGTCGATCCCCTCCCCCTCTCGATCCCCTCCCCCTCTGGGTCCCCTCCTCCCTCTCGATTCCCCTCCCCCTCTCGGTCCCCTCGCCCTCTCGATCCCCTCCCCCTCTCGATCCCCTCCTCCTCTCGATCCCCTCCTCCTCTCGGTGCCCTCTCCCTCTCGATCCCCTCCCCCCTCTCGCTCTCCTCCCCCTCTCGATCCCCTCCCCCTCTCGATCCCCCCCTCCCTCTGGGTCCCCTCCCCCTCTCGATCCCCTCCCCCTCTCGATCCCCTCCCCCTCTCGATCCCCTCCCCCCTCTCGATCCCCTCCTCCTCTCGGTCCCCTCCCCCTCTCGATCCCCTCCCCCCTCTCGCTCTCCTCCCCCTCTCGATCCCCTACCCCTCTCGATCCCCTCCCCCTCTCGATCCCCTCCCCCTCTCGATCCCCTCCCCCGCTGGGTCCCCTCCCCCTCTCGATCCCCTCCTCCCTCTCGCTCTCCTCCCCCTCTCGATCCCCTCTCCCTCTCGATCCCCTCCCCCTCTCGATCCCCTCCCCCTCTCGATCCCCTCCCCCGCTCGGTCCCCTCCCCCTCTCGATCCCCTCCTCCCTCTCGCTCTCCTCCCCCTCTCGATCCCCTCTCCCTCTCGATCCCCTCCCCCTCTCGATCCCCTCCCCCTCTGGGTCCCCTCCTCCCTCTCGATTCCCCTCCCCCCTCTCGATCCCCTCCCCTTCTCGGTCCCCTCCCCCTCTCGATCCCCTCCCCCTCTCGATCCCCCCCTCCCTCTGGGTCCCCTCCCCCTCTCGATCCCCTCCCCCTCTCGGTCCCCTCCCCCTCTCGATCCCCTCCCCCTCTCGATCCCCCCCTCCCTCTCGGTCCCCTCCCCCTCTCGATCCCCTCCCCCTCTCGGAATCAAAAACACCACAGACTAACTTTCTAAAATTGGGGGGATAGTAAATTCTGAGGAGGACTGAAACAAATTACAGGAGGACATTAATAAACTTGAAGAATGGGCCTATAATTGGCAAATGAAATTCAACACTGATAAATGTGCGATCTTACATTTTGGTAAGAAAAATAAGGAGGTCACATATTACTTGAAAAATACGAATCTAAATGGAATAGAGGAGCAAAGGGATCTCGGAGTACAAACACACAAATCACTGAAAGTTGCGACACAGGTTAACAAGGCCATAAAAAAGCAAATCAAGCACCAGGGTTTATTTCTAGAGGGATAGAATTGAAAAGTAGGGAAGTTATGCTAAACCTGTATCGAACCTCGGTTAGACCACACAGGAGCACTGCTTACAGTTCTGGTCACCATATTATAAAAAGGATACAGAGGCACTGGAGAGGGTGCAGAGAAGATTTACAAGGATGATACCAGAACTTCAAGGGTACACATATCAGGAAAGGATGAACAGGCTGGAAGGTTGAGGGGTGACTTAATGGAGCTCTTTAAAATTATTAAACTTTTTGATAGAGTAGACTTTTTAGACTTAATAAAGTATTTTAATTCTTCTTTTTAAAATAATGTAATCTCATTTTACAGTGAGAGTGTTTCCATTTGTGGGGAAGAACAAAACTAGAGGTCGTCAATATAAGAAATCCAATCGGGAATTCAGAAGAAACTTCTTTACCCAGAGAGTGGTGAGAATGTGGAACTCGCTACATAGAAACATAGAAGATAGGAGCAGGAGTAGGCCATTCGGCCCCTCGAGCCTGCTCCGTCATTCAATGAGATCATGGCTGATCATCCAAATTCAGTACCCTGTCCCTGCCTTCTCCCCATATCCCTTGATCCCTTTAGCCTCAAGAAATATATCCAACTCTTTCTTGAATATATTTAATGAACTGGCCTCCACCACCCTCTGTGGCAGAGAATTCCACAGGTTCACCACTCTCTGGGTGAAGAAATTCCTCCTCATTTCAGTCCTAAATGTCTTACCCCTTATCCTTAGACTATGACCCCTGGTTCTGGACTCCCCCGCCATCAGAAACATCCTTCCTGCATCTAGTCTGTCCAGGCCTGACAGAATTTTATAGGTTTCGATGAGATCCCCTCTCAATCTTCTAAACTCCAGTGAGTATAAGCCCAATCGACCCAATCTCTCCTCATATGTCATTCCTGCCATCCCAGGTATCAGCCTGGTGAATCTTCGCTGCACTCCCTCCATGGCAAGAACGTCCTTCCTCAGATAAGGCGACCAAAACTGCACACAATACTCAAGGTGTGGTCTCACCAAGGCCCTGTACAACTGCAGCAAGACATCCTTGTTCCTGTACTCAAACCCTCTCGCTACGAAGGCCAACATACCATTTGCCTTCTTAACCGCCTGCTGCACCTGCATGCTTACCTTCAGCGACTGGTGCACAAGGACACCCAGGTCTCGTTGCACTTCCCCTTCTCCCAATCTATTGCCATTCAAATAATAATCTGCCTTCCTGTTTTTGCCACCAAAGTGGATAACCTCACATTTATCCACGTTATATTGCATCTGCCATGCTTCTGCCCAGTCACCCACAGGGAGTGGTTGAAGCGAATAGTATAGACACATTTAAGGGGAGGCTAGATAAGCGTATGAGGGAGAAGGGTTACACTGATAGGTTTAGATGAGGAAAAACGGGAGGAGGCTCGAGTGGAGCATAAACACCGGCATGGACTGGTTGGGCCGAATGGCCTGTTTCTGTGCAGTATATCCGACGCTTCTGAGCTGCACCCATTCTGTTGCAGAAAGTTGGACTGTAGAGCCCTTTGATAATGTTTGATGTGTAAGTTACACTGTGGCGCCCTCTTCAGGCACAGGCAGGTGCGGACTCGGGAAAGGCCATGGAGGAAGTTTGGGGGCAGGAAAAGGGGAGCAAAGGATTAGCCCATTTTTTGGTGTTATTTGGGAACAGGCCAGAGGAAGATCAGACCTACATTCTTATTCTCAGGGGATATAGACACGTACTTATTACACTGCAACACCCCTCCCACTATCACAGCGGAGGCACATCACCACCAGGCAATGCAGTGAACTGTCACAAGAGACTCGGTAATCCTACTGAAGGCCACTCCAAACACCAGGAACCATGATGGGGAATGTAAACTTCTTGTCTGTCAAACAGAACGACATTTTACATGAACATGTGTTGAAGGACATACAAGCATGTAACTGCCTCTGTGCACACACCCAGCTTTCTCTCCTTCTGTCTCCTGAACACATTCATCTTGGTCGTGTCCAGCATACTAGACCTTGGACCGTCCCTGAGGTTTGCAACCATAAAAGGCTCTGGGTCTGAGCAGACATTAGATTTAGTTTCCAAACACAAACTGCCCATGATCGTGATCAGTCCAATTTAATTATCTCTTCAGATTCTGTCGTCCTGGGGTTGATTTTCAAGTTGCCAGTGGGGTGTAAAGCTGGCGTTGAGGATAGCAAGCAATGGGCATGAAAGTTGGGCGGTTTCTATAACAGGCGGACAATCCACCGCGCCAGGCTTTAGGTCTAGGAGGCAAATTGGAATTCCAGCTCCACATGTTTTACATTCCTAATCCTCACATCCCAACCGTGGACTGTTAACCGATCTCAATCCACGGAGCTCTCTGAATCCATTCAGGCAGAAATACTTCCTGTCAACAGGAAGTAGAGGCAGTTTCACTGGAGGACATGAAGAGGGGCCACAGGTACTCACCATCTGAGAGCAAGTCACAGCTGCAAGGAGGAACTTCGGGTAATTCCCTACTGGGCATGCTCACTGCATGTGGGCAGGAATTCAGCTCCAAGTCCTCTTCACTATCTCTGCAAAGGAATGGAGGCAAAACTCAGGCAGGACAGGAAATTCGGATTTATATAAACTCGGCCTTTGCATGCAGGAGTGGCTGTTTGGTTTAAGGCTTAACATGAATTCTTTAAAAAAAAACAATGGTAAGCGTCAATAAGCTGGAAGACATAGGCCTAGATTTGGGCGAGATAGCGAGGAAACAGCCGGGAAGATCGGGCAGCACTCACTCCCTGCCCCACCTTGATTTTCCTCCCCCACCATTACTGCCACTGGTCCGCCGTGTGCAAGTGCTGGTGGGGAGGGGAGGCCCAGGTTTTCGGCCCACATCCCTCCCATTTGCTGCTCTTGCTGCCAGTCTCCAGGACCCTTGAGGGGAAGCCTGGTGGGAGTCCCCGAGATTGTGGTGCGAAGACCCCGAATGGAGGGAGAGGGTCTTGGAGTGATCTCCAACTTGGCCCCAAGCACCTACCTCTGAACTCCTTGGTCAAGCCCTACGAACACTTGGGCTAATTGCCAGCAGTTAGTGAATGGGAAGAGAAGGAAGGGAAGGAACCAAATCCTGACCTGATGGCTTCCCTTCTTTTTCTTCATCTCTGGCATTCTTTATGGCCTCTCTCCCAATGATTTGAGGGGCCTCTTCTATACATGAGGCGAGTGGTCTCAGGTGAGTCCTCCTCCTGTTCTACTCCTAATTGTTGAGATGAGATGCAGCAATAGCCACATTGAAGCCGAGGCCCATATTAGGTGAGATGACATGTTTGTGTGACATTCAGATGCTGAGATGGGAGGAATCTTTTGGACTGAACGCATGCAAGGAAGTGAGCAATAGACCACTTCCAGGTCAAGGCTGGGTGAGCAAAGTGCACCCCACTGCCTCATGGGCATTCATGGTAAAGTCTGTAAGTAGATAAAGACTGTGTGAGGGCAGGTAATTGTGTATGTCTAACATACACCGTATGATGTAAGATGGTGATGGGTATGTGTATCTGATAAGGTCATTGTGCAGCATCCTGGGGTCAATGTGACACTAAATTGCTGCAATATCAGTAAATTATTGAATAAATCTGAAGAGTAACTGGAACTTAGTGTTATACAGAGAGCTGCCACATTGGGGTTTGTGTGACGTGTCCAAGCTGAACTAGTTTATTTGTCATTTATTTGTGAGGGATCATAAAAACAAGCGCAGCAGAAAAAGCCTTAACTTGAAAGAGGGAAATCCTGAATGGACTGTACCATCATTTGAGTAAGGTTTTGAGGTCTGGATAAAAAGTCCAGAATTTACTGATGATTTCTACACCCCAAGTCTTTGTTAACTCTGTGCTAAATTAGATGCTCTGAAACTTTTTTGTTTCGTTTCAGTTTGATGCGTTTTTTAAAATTCTGTCAAAATACCAAAGGAGTTTAAAAACCAGATAATCATAGAAACATAGAAGATAGGAACAGGAGTAGGCCATTCGGCCCTTCGAGCCTGCTCCGCCATTCAATGAGATCATGGCTGATCATCCAAGTTCAGTACCCTGTCCCTGCCTTCTCCCCATATCCCTTGATCCCTTTAGCCTCAAGAAATATATCCAACTCTTTCTTGAATATATTTAATGAACTGGCCTCCACCGCCCTCTGTGGCAGAGAATTCCACAGGTTCACCACTCTCTGGGTGAAGAAATTCCTCCTCATTTCAGTCCTAAATGGCTTACCCCTTATCCTTAGACTATGGCCCCTGGTTCTGGACTCCCTGGCCATCCGAAACATCTTTCCTGCATCTAGTCTGTCCAGACCTGACAGAATTTTATAGGTTTCGATGAGATCCCCTCTCAATCTTCTAAGCTCCAGTGAGTATAAGCCCAATTGACACAATCTCTCCTCATACATCATTCCTGCCATCCCAGGTATCAGCCTGGTGAATCTTCGCTGCACTCCTTCCATGGCAAGAACGTCCTTCCTCAGGTAAGGTGACCAAAACTGCACACAATACTCAAGGTGCGGTCTCACCAAGGCCCTGTACAACTGTAGCAAGACATCCTTGTTCCTGTACTCGAACCCTCTTTCTACGAAGGCCAACATACCATTTGCCTTCTTAACCGCCTGCTGCACCTGCATGCTTACCTTCAGCGACTGGTGCACAATAACACCAGTCTCTTTGCACTTCCCCTTCTCCCAATCTATTGCCATTCAAATAATAATCTGCCTTCCTGTTTTTGCCACCAAAGTGGATAACCTCGCATTTATCCACATTATAGTGCATTTGCCATGTTCCTGCCCAATCACCCAACCTGTCCAAATCATACTGGAGTTTCACGACATCCTCCTCACAGCTTACCCTCCCACCCAGCTTTGTGTCGTCTGCAAATTTGGCGATATTACATCCAATTCCCTCGTCCAGATCATTAATATATATTGTGAACAGCTGGGGTCTTAGGACCGATCCTTGCGGTACCCCACTAGTCACTGCCACTGGAGATCATGGCCCAGAAATTCGGGTCTCCATGGGTGAGTACGCACGGGGTACTCACCCGTAAGCCCAATGGAAGTGCCGGTTTCCTGCATGCACTGCGCACGCGCGGGAAACTGGCACTTCCGTTCCTCTGAACGAAGGGGTTCAGAAGTCAAATGTGTGCGCGGGAGAGGCTGCGCGTGCGCATCGAACTTAGTTTTTTTTTGCAGGTTTTCCCGGGAGGGTAAGCCTGCAGGATTTACACATTTAAAAAGCAGGCATAAGGCCTGCTTTTTACAAGGTAAGTGGTGAATTAATTAAAATTAAAACTTTTTTCCACAGGTTTATTATTTTTAAATACTTTAAAGCAAGGTAAGTTTATTTTTAGTCCCGTTAGAATATAAAATTATTTTTTTCAAAAATTTAAATTATTGTTTAAAATAGTTATTTAATGTAATTTGTAGTTTATTTAAAAAATGTGATTTAAAAAAAATGTATTTGAAGGTTTACTGCTATTTTGGGGCCGCAGTATTTATAAGTCTTGACAGCTCTTCCTGTCAAGACGTTTAAATGGAGCATTCCCTGCTCCGATTGGCTGCCCATGGCCCACGTGATCCCAGGGGACGCATCGAACTAACTGCGCCCCTGGGATACGCAAGCACTGCGCGCCGGCAGTTGGAGGAGGCCCAGGATCGGAATTCCACGGGAGCCCACAGCTCAACGGCCGGCGCGCAAGGTAAGTGCAGGTCGGGGGCGTACACCCGCGGGAAGCCCCCGACCCGAATTTCTGGGCCCATGTCTTCAACCAAAGTAAGTACAAATGTTGTGAAGATTCATTCAGCTGTCTCCATGGTTACGTAAACAACGCTGTGTGACTGGCTCATTTGTGTGTGTGACTGGCTGCCCCTTTTGAATTTAGCTAACAATATTCAAATCATTAATGTGTGGCTGAGTATTTAAGAGTGGAGACTGTTTAAATCATTGAGTTGGTTTGGAACTTTCAAAGACATAGATTGGGCCATTTAACTCCTGCAGTTAGTAAGAATAACTGTATATAGAAAGGTTAGTTATAGCATAGAGATTGGAAATATTCATTATTTTCCTTTTCGTGAAATAGTATAATAAATCTGTGTGTAGTTATTTATGCACTTGTTCATTTATTAATGAATAAATGTGTTTGATAGTTAAAGCTCTGATGTTCTGAAGCACTGCTGCTTATCAGAGGCATGAGAAAGATCCCGTAGAGGCACAGGATAGATCCAGTAACCTCACAAAATATTGCAGAAAGGTTTTCATTCTTGGTAGAGGCACAGGATAGATCCAGTAACCTCACAAAATATTGCAGAAAGGTTTTCATTCTTGGCCACATAATCAAAAGTTACCTAGACATCAGGGCCACTGAAGATAGTCCTGGGGCTGTGAGAATCTGAAAACCCATCCATGGGATTAAACTGAAATACAGCAGCTGAAGTATCTAGGACAAGAAGGGTAGAAAAACCCAGAAACATAACAGGATCCTTACTGTTACAACCTGCCTGGTTAGATGCCAACTCAGAATAATATTCTCTTCACACCCCAAGGAAAGCTCCATGGGTTTGTGAGAGAGCATTGGACCCGGGAGTGTTTGGTAGTAACCCAGGGGAACTCCTCTGATCATGACTGCTGGCAGACTTTAACTAGTGGAAAATGGATACTGGCTTGCTCTTGTGTAATTGTGCACCCTTGCAGATGAGTATAACCCACTGATCCCACTTTATCGACCCAACGAGCTTCCTGGCCTCACGGCGCTCTGCGGCATTATGTATTTTTGCAGGAGCCCTCGATTGTTCTACGAGCCAAGTACTACATTGAAAGCTCTCTTCCTTAGCCTGCTCTTCTCAGTTACCTCACATGACTCTGCGTGGCAGGAGAGTGGCTTGCGGGCTCCAGCATCAGTTTGGCTGCACAGACGATAAAATCCTTTCATGCTGTCTGCACGGACACGCTATCTAACTCCTTGCTAGTAAAGTTCTTCAAACACCAGCTACATATATTGTACTTCCTGCATGAACTGCAGAACCCTGTGGCTGTGCTCCCTGTAATTAATCACACGTTAAGAATTGTTTCCAACACTCACACTCCTGCTCTATAAAACTGAGGGCAGACTAGTGAATCAGCAGCCTGGGCGGGCGGAGTGTAAAACGAGCTGCCGATTCGTTATCACCCATTCTGTGCTACAGCCCAAAACTATCTGTAGCATCTGTAATAAACAACAAATGCCATCGACCACAATCCTTACACCTCACGTCAGCTTGCATTTTGTGCGGTATATCTTTCTCTGTAACATATTTCCACTGAACCCTTCTGTATGTCCAAATATCTAAGCAGAGAATTCCCTTGGTCCTGTAACTGGCAGTAAAGTTCCTCTTACCCTGGATCCATGCAGTCCTGAATGTCAGCCACCCACGAGTGTTTCTGTAAAGAGTCAATCGTCTCCAGGATGTACTCCGCACCATTCTCCACCTGTCATACAACAAATCACAGAGTCTTTCCAGGAGTCTAGGATTTTACACCAAAATATAATCCCACGCATACAGTTACATTATTTTCAGTACATTAGACAATGTTTCTGTGGTTCTGCAACTCTTTCTTTCTACTCTGTGTTAATTAGTCAGCAGACCCGCAGAATGCTTAATGGAGGTTCATATCCAGCACAGGTCAAGGGTCAGGCAATACAACTGCATGACCTTGTATCAGCAACCTATACCATGGGACCAGCCAATATTCAAAGCCGCAGCTGGAAGCTGTCAGTGTTAGTGTAATGGTGAAAGGAATCCTTTCCAAATGGTTCAACCCTAGTAAATTACAGCAAATATGCGACCTGCTTTTTTATTGTGTAACTCGACGATATGATATTTCTTGGACACTGGGACCACCCAGGTGGACTACAATGGCCTTTATCAGTCTTGTACCTTCCATCGTTATTGCAAAGCTCACAATGAGATTTTAAGGTATAGTCTATTGTTTAGATTTGGCACTTGCACAACTGGCTGCAATGTACTTTGAGGTTATAATTTCCAAATGTCATTACAATAGATGTTGATGAAAATTATGCTTCCAGAGGTAAGAAATTACCATTCCCTCCCCCCTTTAAGAGGAGAGTGCCTATTATAGGAGAAACCTACCTCACCCATCCATTATTGGATCTAATAGCAACAGTGGCAATGAGAAACATTTCCAGAATCAAATTATAGCTAGACAACCAGTTCTCAGGGCTCATAGGAACAAAGGAACAGGAGAAGGCCATTCAGCCCCTCGAACCTGCTCTGCTATTCAAATCATGTCTGATCTGTACCTCATTTATATAGCGCCTTTACTGTAGCAACGTCCAAGGCACTTCACAGGAGCGATTATCAAACAGAGTTTGACACCGAGCCACGTAAGGAGATATTAGGACAGGTGACCAAAAGCTTGGTCAAATAGGTCGGTTTTAAGGAGCGTCTTCAAGAAGGAGAGAGGGGTAGCGAGGCGGAGAGGTTTATGGAGGGAATCCCCAAAGCTTCGGGCCTAGGCAGCTGAAGGCACGGCAACCAATGGTGTAGCAAAGAAAATTGGGAATGCGCAAGAGGCCAGAATTGGCGGAGCGCAGATCTCAGAGAGTTGTCAGGCTGGAGGAGATTACAGAGATAGGGAGGGGCGAGGCCATGGAGGGATTTGAAAACAAGGCTGAGAATTTTAAAATCGAGGCGTTGCTGGATCGGGAACCAAAGTAGTGTGGCGGTACCACTGGTTGTCCCTTACATTGAGACACATAATTCCCTTTAACTTACCTTACTGTATGTTTAACTTACCTTTTGGGGCCGTTGCCCTTTTAACTTACCTGTTGGGGCCATTGCCCCGTTAAGACGCGCCCTAGCGTGCTGACGTCACGTCACGTACAACGTGATGTGCGTGCGCCGGCACAGCCCGGCCTAGCGTCTTCGGCCTCAACGGCCAGCCGACGGGAGCGACGCGATCTTCCGCTCCTGCGGCAAGCACCGGCACAGCCCGGCCTCCCGACTTCGGCCTCAACGGCCAGCGATGCAACAACGCGCATCACGTGACGCCCTAAGCACAGGAAACGCGAACAACGTGATGACGCCACAACACAAACGCGATGACGTCATCACGCTCCCCACAGGACTGCGAACTCAGTCCTCGTGGAGTCCCCGCTGGGACAAGACCTACACCACGGTGCTCCTACAGTCAGCCATCTTACCTGCCATCTTACCTGATGTAATTAGTCTGTTCCTGTAAATAAACAACTTATTTATAGTTCGTCAAAGTCAAACTCTCTTATTTAGTGGCGATCTACACGAACCGCTACTAGCCAAGGAAAAGTTCAGGGTTAGGGCAGGGGGTCCTTAGGGGAAGTTTGGCCCGGTGGACTAGGGGAAGGGAGGGAAGTGGTAGAGGCAGCTGAATGGATGGTCTCAATCTTAGTGACAAAGAAGTCCATGAGCTCCTCACACTTGTTGTTGGAGGTGAGAGTGGAGGAGGCAGGGGAGAGAATTACTTGTCCTCGGGCTCCAGGGGCTGAATGGCCTAATCCTGTTCCTATGTTCCTCTGATCACTGTAAGTGTAAAGGGAGTATGTTAGATACCCCCAAGGTGGGGATAGATATGTTTGGAGTTAGTTTTGAAATTGGAAGTCAGCATTCAGCTTCATGGATACTCAAAGATACAGATTCCCAAAAGCTAAACCCAAAGATAATGGAAGTCTCACCATCACAGTGTGCCCCGCTCTCTGAGATGATGCTACCAATTCTAGACATCCAACATTTTCACTGAACATTTCAAGTAAATATTCCCATTATACGTTAAACCCGTGACAGTAAGAGGGAAGAAATAAATAAAGAATGTGGATGGCCTCAAAGTTAAATAAGTTGGAGTGTAAAAAAACAGCTGGATGTATGTTGTTAAAGTGTTCACCCCAGGTACTTGGTTTAAGGTCTGTTGTGCTTTTAAAAATCATTTCAATGGTCTCTTTGAAATGATTGTGGGTAAAAGGTCGAGATTTCAAAAAAAATTCTTTACATCAGGGACCACTAAATGCACCATTAATTGATCCTTTCCAGGAAACCTAGTAGACTCTTAATTATAAAACACCCAAAGTCAGCAAATCCTTGCCTGAAGCCAATTGCGATGCTCCTGGTGGGACAGTGTCTAACTGTACACACAGAAGCAGAAACTCTTATTAAACACTTTATAAAAGGCTCCACTGATAACTCCGATGGTTCAAACAGTGAGTGACTCAGTCATGTAGTCCAAAAAATTCTCAGGTTTAATCCCTGGTATTCCGAAGTTAGCTGTTCTCTGTCAGGGTTCTGGCAGGGGGTTCTACAATTGGCCTCAGTACCCTGGGTTAGGAATAGCCCAGTGCCCCTGGAATCAGAGCATTGAGAACATTGCAAGAAAACATCAGCCAAAACAAAGGGGCTTAAAAACTAGATCAGGCAATCTGATTAGCCCAGATTGGACTCGCACCAAAGGGTATGCACAACCAAGACTTGGTGTGCTATGGATACTCTACTTAACCAGCACTGTAAATTAAATCAGAGCTCACAGGCACTTTTCATGTGTTTGTGACCTTTAACTCTTAGCAGCAGTGGCCGAGCTGGGTTTGGCCGAATGGGGGAGAATGAACTCAAGATTAGGCCGACTTGGCAGTGTTAAGTCTGTGTGTTATATTGAGAATTACTACACAGACCACAAGAGTAAACTTTAACAGGTCTTTACTAGTCGAAGGTCAGGGCGGAACTGCCCAATAAATCATTACACAGCACTTATGTGGTCACCACCGGTATTACAGTATACAGCAGCCAAGATAAAGTAGTGCAACCCTTAAATAGTTCTCTTAAAGGTGGAACGGTTACATACACTACAGGCAGGAAGGCGACTGAGCTGAGAACCGGGGAATGCCAAAGTTACCCAGTCTGAGGGCTGAGTGGGGAACCACACTGGGCCCAGCCTGGAGACTGTAGACAGCTGGTTCCTGGAAGCGAAATGGAACGGTCACTCAAAGCCGTGTTGGATGACCTCAAAATGTTTATGGGAGGTCATGACCCCGCCGCTGGCTCCACCAGTGCTGAGCAAGGATGTTTATTTAGTGTAACTGGCCATCATTGTATTGATATGGTCCAGAACTGGGAATGTGGCTTCGTCGTGCTGCATGGGATGAATTTGATAGAACTCACTCTCAACATTGAGCCATGTCTCCGTGTGCAAACCGTCCAAATGGAGTCAAATAAAAGGAGAAAGAAAAAGGAATTGGGATGATGCCAGATGTACTATTCTCAAAAACCGCAACCCAATGAGAGCTCTCTGATTGGGTGCATGTGTCAGGTATCGCTCCACACACTGAACATAAGAATTAGGAGCAGGAGTCGGCCATAGGGCCCTTCGAGCCTGCTCTGCCATTCAATAAGGTTCATGGCTGATCTTCGACCTCAACTCCACTTTCCCGCTGGATCCCCGTATCCCTTGATTCCCCATGAGTCCAAAAATCTATCAATCTCAGCCTTGAATATACTCAATGACTGAGCCGCCACAGCCCTCTGGGGTAGAGAATTCCAAAGATTCACCGCCCTCTGAGTGAAGAAATTCCTCCTCATCTCAGTCTTAAATGGCCGACCCCTTATCCTGAGACTATGCCCCCTAGTTCTAGACTCTCCAGCCAGGGGAAACAACCTCTCAGCATCTACCCTGTCAATCCCCCTCAGAATCTTGTATGTTTCCATGAGATCACCTCTCATTCTTCTAAACTCCAGAGAGTATCGGCCCATTCTACCTTCTCATTCCCAGGAATCAATCTAGTGAACCTTCGTTGCACCGCCTCCAAGGCAAGTATATCTTCCCTCAGATAATGAGATCAAAACGTGCCCAGTACTCCAGGTGTGGTCTCACCAAGGCCCTGTACAATTGTAGCAAGACGTCCTTACTCTTATACTCCAACCCCCTTGCAATAAAGGCCAACATGCCATTTGCCTTCCTATTTGCTTGCTGTACCTGCATGCTAACGCTCTGTGTTTCCTGTACGAGGAGACCCAAATCTCTCTGAACACCAACATTTAATAGTTTCCCACCATTTAAAAAATATTCTGTTTTTCTATTCTTCCTACTAACGTGAATAACCTCACATTTCCCTACATTATGCGTCATCTGCCACCTTCTTGCCCAATCACTTAACCGGTCTACATCCCTTTGCAGGCTCCTTGCGCCCTCCTCACAGCTTACTGTCCCACCTAGCTTTGTATCGTCAGCAATCTTGGATAAATTACACTCGGTCCCTTCATCTAGGTCACTGATATAGATTGTGAATAGCTGAGGCCCCAACACTGATCCCTGCGGCACCCCACTAGTTACAGCCTGCCAACCGGAAAATGACCCTACTCCCTGTTTTCTGTCCGTTAACCACTTCTCTATCCACGCTAATATATTACTCCCAACTCCTGAAAGAGACTTTTAAGATCATGGAAAAGTGATCCCATTATAAATCAGATAAAGTGAGCCGAGGGCAGCCACCCTGCACTCGGAGGCCATGAGGAAGCTGCTGAACCAACAACAAGACATCAAATATTTATTTATTCCGAGTCAATTTCTGTGGTGTTAAAGGGGAGTCAAGAGCAAGAATAGTCTTCAACTAAAGTGGGGCGATTGGACCAGCAGGTGGCATTCAGTCCTCATTTTAAAATCATACATTGTGTCCTTAGTTTTTATAGATAATACTTTGATTTTATGCTATTATTTATAGTTAAATAGCAACATTTTTAGCAGAGAAGTACAGTTGGTTGGAGCATGGGAGTTTCTCTGCAGTTTGGTGAGAAGCTGAACTGAGGCACTACAGCAGCACCACTGGTGGGAGGGTGTAATTACAGCCACAGATTTTAGAATGGGAAATAGGGACACAAAAGCTTGAGGTGCTGGCTGCCTTTAAGTGGCGTCTGGCCCCACCGCCCTCCTCCCCCACCCCCCACGGGGATTCCAGCCATGATCGGATTTCTAGGCCGATCAGCTATAAAATTATAACAGAACTAAATGTCGTACAGGCAGGAAATACATAAATATATATACTACAAAACACGTAATGTTGTAAATTCACATTTAAGAAAAAGTTCATGAGCAATGCCAAGGGGGATCAATACTTAAGCGATGAGCGTTAATAAAAGATGTGCCTCGTTACCTGTGGTGTGATTGCTGATCTGGTGCGAGGGGATCAGAAGCCACTGGTCGGTCGCACCATCAGCCTTTACCCTAAGTGCCACACTCACCTTCAGCACAAATGTGTTGTCTTTATCCGGCATTTCCAGTGGCATTGTGGTCCTGACTTCCACGATCGCAGAGAGCGGGATGCTGACTCTGGGCTTTGTAGACTGTCAAAGAAAGGAACAGGTTATTGTGGGTCAGCAAAGCATCTGGCAGAGATCAGGCGTTGGCCAAACAATGGCTTCTCTGGGTGGTCCTTGTGGTATTCTCGTAGAGCTCAACCCAGATGGCCTTAACAGAGAGTAAATCCCACTCTTACTCTCTGCTCACAGCCGCACCACTTACAGCCTCTTACAACCGGGTGCTCCGGTTTCCTCCCACAGTCCAAAGGTGTGCGGGTTAGGTTGATTGGCTATGATAAATTGACCCTTAGTGTTAGGGGGATTAAATACGTGGGGTTACGGGGATAGGGTGGGATACGTGTTGGTGTAGGGGTTATGGGGATCGGGTGGGATATGTGTTGGTGTAGGGGTTACGGGGATCGGGTGGGATATGTGTCGGTGCAGGCTCGATGGGCCGAAATGGCCTCTATCTGCACTGTGGGGTTTCTGTGATTTCTGTGATAATCACAACATTAACATTTTAGACATCTCAGTCTTTTCATTTAAAATCATTCTGATGTGTTTCTCACCCATTTTTTTCCCTTTCGTCACTTCCCTTTCTGCCCGGCCAGGATTACGACTGAAAGGACCATGCAGGTTACCCGTGAAATCTCCGCAGCTCCCGCCTGTGTCACCGTGTGCCCAGTCAGAGAGGAGCGTCTACTGATTCTTGCCACCCTGTCACCGGTCAGACAGCAGTCTCCTTGATCTCATACCTGTGGCAGGCAGGTTGGCCCTAGTCCAGAGCAACTTGAAGTCAATAGAGAAGCAAATCGGGCGGAGTGTAAAACGGGGATGTGATTGGCTATCGGTTTTGCCCAGCCGCCCATGAGGAATTTATACCGCACCGTGTGAGAACAGCGGGCACCGTGTGATGCCTAGTACACAGCAGTGCCACCCAACAGGGCTTCACTATTCTCAGAGGATCCTCAACTATTGTTTCTACATCTTCAAGTACTGGCCTCTCACAAAACTTCCCATTCATAATAATCTTGGAATGAACAAAAAAAGAAAGATTGTAGCCTGGCCATGTGTTTGATTTTTCTAATGCCAAGAATCATTGTGCTGGGCTGACTACTGCAGGGGTTTTCGGGTTGGGATTTCCTGTGCAATCAGATAATAATAACAGCACTGTAGGAATGTCTAGTTCCTATCAAAAGACTGAGGTCCACTCAGGCGATCAAATAAACAAGGTTTAATGAAAACTAACAGAGTTTAACAGATAATTACAGGAGAACATCGAATATAGGTCTAGTCAGTTCGGAGGCTCCACGAGGACTGCTTGGGCGGTCCCGTGGCTGATGTCATGACGTCATGACGTTTTTCCCGCCGGTGGGGGATCACGTGATGAACGGCGCGGCGTCATCGCGTTTACCCGCGCTATTAAAGTGATCACGCTCTGTACGTGTAAACAGTGAAAACAAAGATACAGACTCAGGCTGTAGCTAACATATTATTAAAGGGAATTATATACAATTGATCGGAGTCCCTTAGTGGCTCCGCCACATGCGCCCCCAGAATTGTCTTTAACAGCAAAAGTAAAACGGCGAGGAGGCCTGACAAGCCTGTCAGATAGACTTCTGTAGCCTTGAAGTGGAAGCTGATGGACGGCGGGCGAGCTGGCGGGGGGTTGCGTTTGATCTGGTACGGCGACTGTGGGTGGTCGGCCACGTTTCGGCGGTTGTGCGATCTCGACTGGGCGGTCAAGGTCCAAGTGAGCCGGCTTCAACCGGTCAACCGAAATGTGGTCCGGTTTACCTCTGATATCGACCGAAAAAGTTTTGTCTCCCGGCTCTATCACGCGGAAAGGACCAGTGTAAGGGGGTTTGAGCGGATCCTGATGAGCGTCGTGGCGGATAAACACATAGTCGGCATTCTTCAGCTCCGTTGGGACGTGGGAGCTCTGCAAGCCGTGACGTGACGTAGGCACTGGAGCGAAACTTCTGGCCGCCTCCTGGTGGCTGATGAGCTGCTGGGATGCGGACCATGGCTCTGTTGGAGTCGGAAGGAAATCCCCTGGTACGTGTAGCGGCTGGCCATATACGAGCTCCGCCGAGGACGATTGAAGATTTTCTTTAGGCGCCGTCCGAAGACCCAAAAGGACCCATGGAAGCCTGTCCACCCAGCCCGCGCCTTGAAGGCTGGCTCGCAGTGCGGCTTTGAGCGACCTGTGGAATCGTTCGCACAGGCCGTTCGCCTGTGGATGGTAGGCAGTGGTGCGATGTAGCTTGACGCTGAGCCCCTGAGCCACAGCGTTCCAGAGCTCAGAAGAAAACTGCGGCCCACGATCAGACGAGATGTCCGCTGGTACCCCGAAACGGGCGACCCAAGAGGAGATGAATGCCCTGGCGACGTCTGCGGAAGTGGTGGATGACAAAGGAACCGCCTTTGGCCATCGAGTGGTGCGGTCCACCATTGTAAGAAGATGAGTAAACCCGTGCGAAGGCGGAAGTGGCCCCACCAGGTCCACATGCACATGATCAAACCTACGTTCCGGAACAGTGAAAGTGGCCAATGGAGCCTTGATGTGACGCTGCACCTTGGCCTTTTGGCAGACCACGCAGGTGTTTGGACGACATCAGCCACTGCGAGGCATTCATGCCAGGGTGCGACAACCCGTGTATGGCGTCAAAAACTTTTCGCCGCCAGGCGACCGGCACGATAGGGCGAGGATCTCCTACGGAGATGTTGCAGAGCAGCGTAGTGCCCGCGGCATGGAATTTGACGTCGGCCGCTTGGAGGCTAGAGGGGTTGGTTCTGTAAGATTGGGCTTCCGGATCCGAGGCTTGATCCGCAGCCATGAGGGCATAGTCGATGCCGAGCTGGACTGCGTGAACGGTCGCGCGGGAGAGGCAATCCGCCACCAGGTTGTCTTTACCGGACACATGCTGAATGTCATTGGTGAATTCTGAGATAAACGTCAACTGACGTTGTTGCTGAGCTGACCACGGTTTGGCGGTCTTGGCCATAGCGAACGTTAGTGGCTTATGGTCCACAAAAGCCGTGAACGGACGCCCCTCTAGCAAGAACCGGAAATGGCGGATGGCCAGAAAAAGGGCCAGTAACTCCCGGTCGAACGTGCTGTACTTCCGTTCGTTTCGCCGTAGTTGACGGCTGAAAAACGCCAGCGGTTGCCACGTCCCATGCACCCACTGTTCCTGCACTGCGCCGATGGCGTAGTCTGACGTGTCGGTGGTAAGGGCAATGGTGACACCCGGCAGCGGGTGCGCCAGCGTGGTTGTGTTGGCTAAGGCGCCTTTTGTGTCGATGAACGCCCGGTCCATGTCGACCGTCCAGCTAATCGGATCCTTGCCGGACTTGCCCTTGAGGGCCTCGTACAGGGGCTGCATGAGCAGAGCTGCATTAGGGACGAACCGGTGATAAAAATTTACCATCCCGAGGAACTCCTGTAGGGCCTTGACGGTCTGCGGGCGCGGGAACAAAGTAACTGCCTCCACCTTCGTTTGCAGGGGAATTGCGCCGTCCGATGTGATGCGATGGCCTAAGAAATCAATCTGCTGCAGGCCGAACTGGCACTTGGCCGGGTTGATGATCAAGCCGTGTTGACTGAGGCGTCTAAAGAGGGTGCGCAACTGGCAGATGTGTTCCTCTTTATTAGGGCTGGCGATGAGGATGTCGTCAAGGTAGATGAATAGAAACTTGAGGTCCCGAAGCACGGAGTCCATCAAGCGCTGGAAAGCCTGTGCAGCGTTCTTCAATCCAAACGGCATCCGCAGAAATTCAAACAGGCCGAATGGGGTGATGACTGCAGTTTTCAGGACGTCTTGTGGGCGCACGGGGACCTGGTGGAAGCCACGGACAAGGTCGACTTTTGAAAAAATGGTATTTCCCGCCAAATGGGCAGAGAAATCCTAAATATGAGGGATCGGGTACCGATCAGGAGTAGTGGCGTCGTTCAGGCGTCGGCAGTCGCCGCAGGGTCGCCATCCGCCACCAGGTTTCGGAACAATGTGGGGAGGCGAAGACCAGGGACTATTTGACCGGCGAATAATCCCTAGCCGCTCCATCGTGTCGAACACCGCTTTCGCAGCCGCGAGCTTGCCAGGTTCGAGGCACTGGGCCCGTGCATAGACCGGGGAGCCAGTAGTGGTGATGTGATGTTCGACACCATGTTTCGTGGCCGTGGAAGAGAAAGTGGGTCTGGTCAGGTCTGGGAAATCTCCGAGGAGGCGAGTGAAGTCATCCGGAGGTGGGAACGCACAGGAGACAGTGCGCGACACGGCGTTACCGCGGTGGCACGGGATGGAGTGAAAAGTGGCCGCATTGATCAACTGGCGGTACATCCACCAGGAGGCCATTGGCGCACAAAAAATCTGCCCCGAGGATGGCTTGAGAGACTTTGGCCGTGATGAAATCCCAGTAAAACCGCTGGCCGCCGAAGCACACCTGGACCCGCCGGCTTCCAAAGGTCCGAATGGCCCCGCCATTAGCCGCCTCGAGGGAGGGGCCATGCCCCCCGGCTTGTAGATCAAGATTTGACGTGCATAGGATGCTACACTGCGCCTTGGTGTCGCAGAGGAAACGTCAACCAGATAGGGAGTCGGTGATGAAGAGGAGTTTTCCTGAATTACCGATTGCCATCGCAGCCGCGGGGCGCTCGTTATAACTGGTCCTCCTTCGACAGGGTGGCTGCTGTTTTTTTTTGAGCGAAAAGCTGCAGGGATGGTGGCAGCATCTTGCTTTCGCGCCAAAACGGGCGTGGTAGAAGCACAACCCCGCAGGTTGAGGAGCTGGAGCAGCGTCTGTGGGGGATGGGCACCTCGTGGCAGCGCAGTACTGCTGTGTCACCGCGAAGATCTTGTCCGCTTCGGCAGCCAGCTCTGTGCAGTCTGTGACTTCCGACCTGGCTAGGGCAGCCTGAACTTGCTCCGGTAGCTGGCTGAAGAATAGCTCCCTGAAGAGGAAGCATTCCGGTTCGGAGCCTAGGAGCGTGAGCATTTGGCTCATGAGCTCGGACGGCTTGGAGTCCCCGAGGCCGGGCATAGTTAGCAGCCGGCGGGCGTGCTCTGACTTTGTGAACCCGAAGACCTGTAACAACCGTGCCTTTATCGTTTCATACTTGCGATCTTCTGGTGGATTACCAAGCAGGCTGACGATCCGCGAGGCTGTGGCGCTGTCGAGGGCGGAGACCACGTAATAGTAACGGGTCTGATCCGCAACGATGTTCCTGATTGCGAACTGGGCTTCAGCCTGGATGAACCATGCGGCTGGCTGTTGCTCCCAGAACTGTGGTAGCTTCAAAGCAACGGCGTTCGATTCCATGTTCAGTAACTTCTGCGAAAACCGTTCGCAAAAGTCGGGGACACCAATGTAGGAATGTCTAGTTCCTATCCAAAAGACTGAGGTCCACTCAGGCGATCAAATCAATGAGGTTTAATGAAAACTAACAGAGTTTAACGGATAATTAAAGGAGAACATCGAATATAGGTCTAGTCAGTTTGGAGACTCCACGAGGACTGCTTGGGTGGTCCCGTGGCTGACGTCATGACAGCATCACGTTTTTCCCGCCGGTGGGGGATCACGTGATGAACGGCGTGACGTCATCACGTTTACCCACGCTATTAAAGTGATCGTGCTCTGTACATGTAAACAGTGAAAACAAAGATACAGACTCAGGCTGTAGCTAACATATTATTAAAGGGAATTATATACAATTGATCGGAGTCCCTTAGTGGCTCCGCCACAGCACAGTATTAAAGAGAATGTGGCAGTGTGGAGAGGAAACTGGTTAAAGCACAGTAAACAGAGTCGTGGTTAATGGACGATTGTCAGACTGGAGGGATGTAAACAGTGTGGCCTAGAAATTCGGTGGAGGCCCAAACGGGGCGCCAAGCTCGCCTGGGCGCCGGAATTACCGCTGCGAACGGAGCAGTTGCGCCCGCCGGAAATTCAGCTTGAGCGCCCCAAGAGGGACGCGGGGCGCTGCTCAAGGTGCCCCGCGTCCCTCTTGGGGCGCTGAAACTGAATATCGCAGCGCAACGTGCGCGCTGCGGTACTGCAGGCCTTCCTCCCCTACTTAAGGGGGAGGGGCCTGCACCAGCGCGATGACCGATCGCGAGTGCCAGCAAAAGAGCCCGGCACCGAGGAGAAGTGCTGGGCCCTTGGGACACAGCTGGCACTGCCCGGGGGGGGAGGGGATCAGGGAGCCGGGGACGGAGGTGCTGGCAGGCGGCCACCAAAAAAAATGGCCGCCCCGCACCTCCACCTTAATTTGCGCCACTACCGCCACAGGTAGGCCCCGTGAACCGGGCGCGATTTGCGAACGGCGTTACAGAGGTGGGCGCTACCAAATATCGCGATCGGGGCGGTAGCGGGGCGCTGTGCACACCGATGACATCATCGATGGCGGCGCAGCGCTACAGGCTAATGCCGCCATTAGTGCCCCGCTAAATATCGTGGGAGGCGTGGCCAGTGGTGCTAAAGCCACTGAGTGCCCTCTTTAGGCGCTAACTGGTGGCGCAGCCCACCGAATTTCTAGGCCTGTGTCTTCAGGGGTCAGGGCTGGGACCATTGCTCTTGCCAATATATATAAATATAAATGATCTGAACTTGGGTGTATTAAAATTGCAAACTACATAAAGATAGGGACATGGTTAAATGAAGAGGACCGTAAGGAGGACAGGGACAGGTTAGTAGATCGGGCAGATTAATGGCAGATAAAATTTAATGTGGATAAATGTGAGGTGATACATTTTGGGAGTAAGAATAAGGACAGGAAATGTACATTAACAAAAGGAGCCGAGGAGCAGGGAGACTTGGGATTCAGATACACGAATCTTTAAAAATGGGAGGAGAAGTTGATAAAACTGTAAAATAAATCATAGGTGACAATAATTTTATAGATAGAGGTATAGAGTGGAATCTAAACACAGGAATTATGTTAAACCTGGACAAACCATTGGCTAGACTGCAGTTCAAATAGTTTTAAACACTTTACTTCAGGGAGGATGGCAAGCTTCTGGAGGGGGTGCAGAACGGATTCACTGAGGTGATACCTGGGATGAGAGGCTTTAGTTATAAGGAGAGACTGGGGCTCTTTTCATTACAGCAAAGAAGGTGGGTTAAGAGGAGAACTGAGAAGGGGAATGAGAGGGGCAAACAGAGTGCATGAGAAGAGGGAGCAGCGGGTAACATGTAAGGGAATCCAAAAGACTTTTATGAACAGACAAATGTTGAACACCACTTGGAAGAAGCACTGAGGGTAGCAAGGGCACAGAATGTACTCTGGGTGGGGGATTTCAACGTCCATCACCAAGAGTGACTCGGTAGCACCACTACTGACCGAGCTGGCCGAGGCCTGAAGGAAATAACTGCAGCAAATGACGAGAACACCAACATGAGGGAAAAACCTACTTGACCTCGTCCTCACCAATCTACCTGTCACAGATGCACCTGTCCATGACAGCATTGGTAGCAGTGACCACCACACAGTCATTGTGGAGACGAAATCTTGTCTTCACACTGAGGGCACCCTCCATCGTGTTGTGTGACACTACCACCGTGCTAAATGGGATAAATGGAGAACAGATCTAGCAGCTCAAAACTGGGCATCCATGAGGCGCTGTGGGCCATCAGCAGCAGCAGAATTGTATTCCACCACAATCTGTAACCTCATGGCCCGGCATATCCCGCACTCTACCATTACCATCAAGCCAGGGAACTAACCCTGGTTCAATAAGGAGTGTAGAAGGTCATGCCAGGAGCAGCACCAGGCGTACCTAAAAATGCGGTGCCAACCTGGGGAAGCTGCAACACAGGATTACATGCATGCTAAACAACAACAACAACTTGTATTTATATAGTGCCTTTAACATAGTAAAACGTCCCAAGGTGCTTCACAGGAGTATTAAAAGACAAAAAATTTGACACCAAGCCACAAAAGCAGAAATTAGGGCAGGTGACCAAAAGCTTGGTCAAAGAGTAGGTTTTAAGGAGCATCTTAAAGGAGGAAAAAGAGGTAGCGAGGCGGAGAGGTTTAGGCAGGGAATTCCAGAGCTTAGGGCCCAGGCAACAGAAGGCACAGCCACCAATGGTTGAGCGGTTATAATCAGGGATGCTCAAGAGGGCAGAATTAGAGGAGCGCAGATATCTCGGGTTGTGGGGCTGAAGGAGATTACAGAGATAGGGAGGGGCGAGGCCATGGAGGGATTTGAAAACAAGGATGAGAATTTTGAAATCGAGGCATTGCTTAACCGGGAGCCAATGTAGGTCAGCGAGCACAGGGGTGATGGGTGAACGGGACTTGGTGCGAGTTAGGATACAGGCAGCCGAGTTTTGGATGGCCTCAAGTGGGAGGCCAGCCAGGAGTGTGTTGGAATAGTCAAGTCTAGCGATAACAAAGGCATGGATGAAGGTTTCAGCAGTGGATGAGCTGAGGCAAGGGCGGAGACAGGTGATGTTATGGAGGGGGGAACAGGCGGTCTTAGTTATGCTGCGGATATGTGGTTGGAAACTCATTTCAGGGTCAAAAATGACACCAGAAACAAAAAGTGGAAGCAGCATGCTATAGACAGGGCTAGGCGATCCCACAATCAACGGATCAGATCAAAGCCCTGCAGTCCTGCCACATCCTGTCGTGAATGGTGGTGGACCATTAAACAACTAACGGGAGGAGGAGGCTCCATGAATATCCCCAACCTCAATGATGGCGGAGCCCAGCATGTGAGTGCAAAAGACAAGGCTGAAGCATTTGCAACCAACTTCAGCCAGAAGTGCTGAGTGGATGATCCATATCAGCCTCCTCCCGAGGTCCCCACCCTCACAGAAGCCAGTCTTCAGCCAATTCGATTCACTCCACGTGATATCAAGAAACGACTGAGCGCACTGGATACAGCAAAGGCTATGGGCCCCGACAACATCCCGGCTATCGTGCTGAAGACTTGTGCTCCAGAACTAGCCGTGCCTCTAGCCAAGCTGTTCCAGTACAGCTACAACACTGGCATCTATCCGACAATGTGGAAAACTGCCCAGGTATGTCCTGTCCACAAAAAGCAGGACAAATCCAACCTGGCCAATTACCGCCCCATCAGTCTAATCTCAATCATCAGCAAAGTGATGGAAGGTGTCGTCGACAGTGCTATCAAGCAGCACTTACTCACCAATAACCTGCTCACTGATGCTCAGTTTTGACTTTTAATGGCAGCATCATCGCCGAGGCCTCATCATCAACACACTGGGGGACACTATTGACCAGAAGCTGAACAGAACAAGCCATAGCAACACCATAGCAACAGGAGCAGGGCAGTGTCAGGATACTCTGTGATGACAGCTCACCTCTAGACTGCTGAAAGTGCTCTTTACCACCGACAAGGCACAAGCCAGCAGTGTGATGGAACTCTTCACTTACCTGGATGGGAGCAGCTGCAACAACACTGAAGAAGCTCAACACCATTTGGGACGAATCAGTTTACTTGATCGATGCCCCTGCTACTGGACTCAATATCCACCCTCTCCACCATCCTGGCTGCAGAGTGTACTATCTACAGGAAGCACTGCAGCAACTGCCCAGGCTGTTGTGTATGTACCTTTAAGAGAATAACTGGTCTCAGACTGCAGTACCGGCAGTGACCACCCCTGTATAAAAGGCGCTATTGAGCCTCTGTGTTTTTAGTTTCACTATTGACTTCCACCAGTAAAGACTTACTTTGTTCACTCCTGCTCTCCGTGTCTCAATTATTCACGGACGTAACACTGGCGACGAGTAAGAAACGAACTTACCTGCAACTCGGCAGCACCTCAGATGGCGTTATTGAAGGTCGAAGCCAGAAGAAAGAAAAAAAAAATCCGAAGAAACTCGAGAAACAGGCGTCGACCGTGGGCAACCGCCCTCCAAATCGTCGGATTGGAAACTTGCAGGAGAGACTGTCCAGAACCAGGCTTGGTTCCTCGGTCTGTGGTTTCCCAGCTAATTGGGCTGGTGGCAGGTAGTGCACTGATCCTTCCTGGGCTGCGGCGGGCTGAAGCTCGATCAGGTGGCTTTTCAACGGGGCCGGGCAGCGAGTCGGGAAGCAAAGAGAGAGAGAGAGGGTGGAGCACACAGGGCACGGCCGGTGCTTCGGAGCCGGGCAGCGTTCGGACCTAAGAAGAGGGAGGGAAGTGTCCCAGAGGGTCCGCTCCACGACGGGAAAATAATAAAAGAAGAAAAAAATAAATATTAAACGCGCAAGAAACCGTGGAAAGCAGCGCTAACAACAGCGGGGAAGAAGGCAAAGTGCGGGAGGCGCCATTTTGTTAAATCGGGGAAGAAGGCAAAGCGCGGGAGGCGCCATTTTAGATTTGCAAGATGCCGAAGACTGGCTGTATCACTGCTTTTGATAATACAATAGAGGACTGGACCACGTATGTGGAAAGAGTCGAGGTATATTTCGAGGCAAACGAAATAGCGGAGGGGAAAAAGGCATCGATATTGCTAAACTTAATGGGCACTAGAACGTACGGCCTATTGCGGGACCTGATTACTCCAGCCAAACCGAAGGCGAAGAGTTTTAACGAAATTGTTGCTGTCCTACAGGAACACTTAAACCCTGCACCGCTGTTGATAGCAGAAAGATTTAAATTCCACAGGAGAACTCAGCACAAAGATGATAGCAATGCTGAGTATCTTACGGAACTACGCAAGCTATCAAAGCACTGCCAGTTCGGAGCAGGACTGGCAGATACCCTACGGGACAAATTTGTCTGTGGACTCCTGAGTGAAGGAACACAGAAGAAGTTACTCTCAGAGAAAGAGCTGACGCTAGATAAGGCTTTCAGCGTGGCAGTATCGTATGAAGCAGCAGCCAGGGGAGCTGCAGAAATTCAACAAAAACCACAGGAATACGGCACCCACGAAATGACACGGGGATTTGCAAAATGTTATCGCTGCGGCAGAACTAACCATGACCAGAAGGACTGCTGGTCCAAAGACAAAATATGCAGGCAATGCGGGAAGATGGGACACATTGCACGAGTTTGCAGGTCTGGGAAGAAGACCAGCGACAACAAAAAGGCTACTAAGGAACTGTACAAGAAAGTACAAAAGATGATGGACAGTAGTTCCGAAGACCAGATGAGCGATAGTGAATCCGGGAACAGGAGACTAAGCTGTCTCAAACTTCACAATGTAATCGCAAAAGAGGATCACCGAACCATTTGGGTCACCCTCACGATAGCAGGGTCCCAAGTTAAAATGGAATTGGATACAGGATCAGCGCTAACCGTCATGAATCGACGAGACTACGAGCGGCTATTTTCACACATACCCTTGAGAGAGACATCCATCGTCTTGACGACGTATACGGGGCAAAAAGTATACCCCAGAGGAAAAATAAGGGTGCCTGTCGAATACAACGGCAAGAAAATACGGAAATTGTATCTCTACATACTGCCAAATGGTGGACCACCGTTATTGGGACGGGAATGGATCAGGAAGATAAACTTAGATTGGCACTCCATTCATGCAATGATGGTGGACGGTAAAAAAGATGAAGACGTCACTCCTGGACGATTGTCAACAATCTTAGCTAACGCCAAAGAGGTATTTCAACAAGAACTGGGCACGCTTAAAGGCGTAACCGCCTCGATAAAAATAGAAGAGAATGCAGTTCCCAAGTTTTTCAAAGCAAGACCGGTACCATATGCAATTCGCCCAGCCGTCGAGGCAGAGCTGGAGAATCTGGAGCAGGCGGGCGTGTTGTCTAAGGTCGACTGGAGCGAGTGGGCGACACCCATCGTTCCTGTCATGAAGAAAACATTAAGCAATAAGTCCGGGGAGCCAAGGAAGATTCGCATCTGTGGGGATTTCAAGGTGACGGTGAACCCAGTCCTTCACACAGTACAATATCCTCTTCCAAGGATAGAAGACATATTTGTCTCACTGTCTGGAGGGAAGCGTTTTACAAAAATTGACCTAGCACAAGCATATTTGCAGATGGAGGTTGAAGAGTCCTCTCGGAAGTATCTCACGATAAACACTCACAAAGGTCTTTACCAGTATCATCGATTGGTATTCGGAGTAGCATCAGCTCCGGCGATATGGCAAAGAGCGATGGAACAAGTCCTGCAAGGGATTCCGGGGATTCAGTGTTACTTGGACGACATCCTTGTAACAGGTGAAGATGACAGTGAACACCTTAACAACCTAGAACAGGTGCTCACTAGACTACGGGAACATGGGCTGCGAGCCAACCGCCCCAAGTGCGAATTTTTAAAGAAACAGATATCGTATTGTGGCCACGTGATTGATGAAGAGGGGTTACATAAGTCCCCTGACAAAATTGAAGCGGTTGTTAAGGCCCCAGCGCCTGAAAATGTGTCGCAACTGAGGTCATTCCTCGGATTGGTGAATTACTATCATAAGTTTTTGCCGAATTTGTCGACAATTCTGCACCCACTGAACGCCCTGCTACGAACGGGGGTAGCATGGAAATGGAGCGATGATTGTAAGCGTGCTTTTCAGAAGAGTAAGGACTTAATCACTTCAAGGGAAGTATTGGCTCACTACAACCCAGCACTGTCAATCAGGCTGGCGTGTGATGCGTCTCCCTACGGCATTGGGGCGGTACTGTCACATAAATTCCTTAATGGTTTAGAGAGGCCGATAGCTTTTGCGTCACGCTCGTTAACTTCTGCCGAGCGTAACTACGCCCAGATTGACAGAGAGGCCCTCAGCCTAGTGTGGGGGGTGAAGAAGTTCAATCACTACCTGCACGGTCAAAAATTTACTCTACTAACCGATCATCAACCTCTTGTCTCCATTTTCAACCCTCAGAAGGCCGTACCGATAATGACAGCACAACGGCTGCAGAGATGGTCCCTTTTCCTAGGGGCACACCAATATGACATCGAGTACAAAGGAACTAAACAGCATGGAAATGCTGATGGATTGTCACGTCTACCGTTGCCGACGGTGGAAGAAGAAGACTTTGCAGTGGATCCAGTGGAGTTATTCCACTCGACCATAGTCGAATGTCTCCCTGTGACGAATGCAAACATAGAAAAGGAAACACGGAATGACCCGATACTATCACGGGTCTATGATTTAACGGTGAAGGGATGGCCAGCACATGGCGAACCACTGCTGCCAGCATTCTCGCCGAGAAGAGAACAGCTGTCAGTGTGCAGAGGAACCTTGATGTGTGGATCCAGAGTAGTAATTCCACCTAAGTTGACGGATAGAGTGCTCAATGAACTTCATGAGGGTCATCTGGGTGGGGTAAAAATGAAGAGCTTAGCAGAGCATTTGTGTGGTGGCCGGGAATCGATAGAGAAATCGAAGAGATGACCAAGAGCTGTGCAGGATGCCAGAAGGTCCAAAACGCCCCACCACAAGCTCCTCTGCATCCATGGGAGTGGCCCTCATCTCCATGGCAAAGGGTGCACATTGATTTTGCTGGTCCCTTCATGGACTCGATGTTTTTAATTGCGGTGGATGCACATTCAAAGTGGCCAGAGGTAATAAAAATGTCCTCAACCACCACGGAAAAAACTATCACAGTTTTAAGAACCATATTCGCCAGGAATGGGCTGCCTGAACAGATTTGCTCTGACAATGGACCACAGTTTGTGTCTGAAGAGTTCCGGAGGTTCTTAAAGAACAATGGTGTTAAGCATTACACATCTGCCCCATATCATCCAGCCACTAATGGATTGGCCGAGAGGTTTGTCCAAACATTCAAGAAGGCTATCAAGGCAATGTGTAATGAAGATATACCCCTACAACACAAGGTGGACAACTTCTTGTTTGCCTACCGGAATGCGACACATGCGGTTACCAACCAAACTCCAGCCATGATGTTCTTCAATCGAAGACTACGATGCCGCTTGGATTTGGTCAAGCCAAACGTCCGAAGAGATGTGGAGAACAGGCAGTTTCAGAATATGAATGAAAGGCCGACCAGGAGTTTTAAGATAGGTCAACCAGTTTTGGCCCGGGACTACCGCACTGAGAAATGGCAGCCAGGAACGATTTGTACACGACAAGGACCTCTCATGTATACCGTGGACGTTGGGGAGAGCATTGTAAGACGCCATGCTGACCAGATTCTAGAGTCACTGGAAAACGTCAACTCCACACCACGATCTGATACACCTGGTAATGAAATCGACGTTCCAATTGCAACTACCGCAGAACCGGTAATATTGGAAGCAGATGAACCACACAACGACATTGATCCCGACTCAACATTGCCAGAAGAACCTGATACCCCAAAGAGGCGTTATCCAGACAGAATCAGGAAGCCTCCTCAAAGACTGAACTTATAATTGCTTAAACTTAACCAATGTATCTAGCAACAGTAATTGTGATTGTAACTAGTTATCATTTAGTTGTTAAATGAATGTTATGTACTGTTTATCTAAAAGGGGAGGAATTGTTGTGTATGTACCTTTAAGAGAATAACTGGTCTCAGACTGCAGTACCGGCAGTGACCACCCCTGTATAAAAGGCGCTATTGAGCTCTGTGTTTTTAGTTTCACTATTGACTTCCACCAGTAAAGACTTACTTTGTTCACTCCTGCTGTCTGTGTCTCAATTATTCACGGACGTAACACTCCCCATTCCTGCGACTTCTACCATCTAGAAGGACTGGAGTAACAGGGTCATGGGAACATCATCACCTCCAAGTCACACACTATCCTGACTTGGCAATGATAAAGTGTAAAGAAAGAATATCAATACCAAGGTAGAGGCTGATTCTCCTGGGGGTTGTGGACCGAGAGCCTGAGGGCTTCTCGGGTGAGCTGTGCCTGCCCATGCCTAAATTTGGTGGTTCGAAGGATTTACTCTGCTTGTATAGGCCCGCCCCTGGCAGGGTTTGGGCCTGGGAATCAGGGGCGGCCGTGAGGTCTATAGTCTGTTCCTTCATCATCACTGGACCAATATCTTGTCATTCTCTACCGAACACCATCAACACAAGGACTGCAGGAGTTCAAGGAGAAGACCCACCACCACCTTCACCGGTAAACGAGGGGTGGGCAATAAATGCCAGCGTAATCCACCTCTAAAAAAATTCTGTTATTAACATATGCTTTGAATATGATGTTGACTTTTCTCATTTTTGCTCCCTGGAATGCCTAATCCCCACGCACAAAGGACATGGAAAAAAAGGAACAGGCCCATGATGCCGGATCTCTGCTCCCTTTAGGTAGAGAATGACAAGATATTGGTCCAGTGATGATGAAGGAACAGACTATAGACCTCACGGCCGCCCCTGATTCCCAGGCCCAAACCCTGCCGGGGGCGGGCCTATACAAGCAGAGTAAATCCTTCGAACCACCAAATTTAGGCATGGACAGGCACAGCTGACCTGAGAAGCCCTCAGACTCTCGGTCCACAACCCCCAGGAGAGAGAATCAAGCCCTGACCTTGGTATTACTATTCTTTCTTTACACTCTAGCATTGCCTGTGACCAACTTCACAGCAGCTCCTCAAACGTCGATGCCCTGAGACAGCCTGAGGAGACCAGGATACTCGGTTGGGTGATCAGTGAAAGGGGATTGAAAGTGAACAAAGGCATACAATAAATGAAAAAGGAAAGGAATTCTATGGCTCCATCGCCGCACCGATAGATATTTAATTTCAGAGCTCTGCCTTGCACTTGTGTGACACAAAGGGATCTCGAGTCGCCAAGGACTTAATGGCCAGTTCCTGTTCTTAAAAGTTATCGGCTTGAAACAACAGCAGGAGATAACGAATATATGAATGTGTTTGTGTGAAATAGCTCTCATTTAAAATAAGTGCGGACTCATGAGTAGGTTGGTAACATTTGGTGTCGTTTCTTACATAGTGTCATGCTCATAGTCACTAACTCACAGAGAGTCTCCCTGTACATCACTACAGATACTGAACCAAAAAGGTCATTTGTGAAATAAAAACAAAAAATGCTGGAAATACTCAGAGAGAAACGATTCGTCAGACGAAGGGTCCCAGACCTGAAACATTAACTCTGTTTCTCTCTCCACAGATGCTGCCTGACCTGCTGAGTATTTCCAGCATTTTCTGTTTTTATTTCAGATTTCCAGCATCCGCAGTATTTTGCTTTTGTAGTAAGGTCATTTGTGAGTTGTGGCAATTTGTCATTTTCTGTGCAGAAAATGAAACCTGTAGAAGTGAAGAGTCTCAATGTGCTGAGAAAAATGGCATCGTTTCTGTGCAAGAAAAATATGCAAACTCCAATTGTTAACTGCCAGCAAACAAAATGGTATTTTCTACCAACAGCACTGGATTGGGAGCAGAGAAGATTGTGTGGACATCATTGTGTGTAGGCTTTTTAATCCTGCCAATCTAGCTGAACAAAGGAGGCACTGTGCATTCAGCCAGACTTTCACGAAAACCCAGTCTTCGCATTCATGTCGCACTGAAGAATCTGTGAATTCTGTGGTCAATGGAGCTGCTTTGAACACCAATTTTGTTCAGAAGAATACCAAGTTGCTGTGTGCCAGTGCACGTAGCAATGTGTGAGGCCTGTGTTGGCAAAGAAAGACAGAGCAGTTCTGGAAAAGCCAGAGGGTACAGTGCCTGCTCTGATCGATGGTGACAGTCAAAGCACAGCATGACCGCAGGGAGGCTGGGCTCCAATAAATACACAATTGGTCCTGTTCTCTACTGAATGACCTTAACCCATAGCTGATAGGATTCCCGATACTGACTATTTCTATATCAACATGCCAACTTTTTGAACAGAAAGACTTGTCAACCTTTTTGTCAGTTTATCAGCATTTCCTGAGAAAAGTCAGCTTTCCTGCACTTGAATTGGAGGTTGTCAGTATCAACCAATCAGATCATTTGGAAGATTGGGCTGGAGGATGGCAGAACCAATCAGATCAGTTGGAGGACATGACTGGAGCTTGATTGGTTAGATGATGAGGCTGGAGCCTTCTGGAACCAATCAAATAAATGTTGCTATCTCCTCCTTCTATTGGTTGCACACAAACTTGAGGCAGGAAATGTTCTGCGATCAGTTGATGGTTTCGGAGAGTAGCGATTGAAGGGATGTTTCTTTAGTTTTTGCCATCATGGAAGAAATAAGTTGCCACAAAAGAAGCTCCATGGGACATTCCTGGTTCTTGGGTTATGGGAAGGCTCAGTTTCTCCAAGACTAGCTACAATTGATCTTTCGCGGCTTGTAAAAGGCCAGACAAAGCTATCAAATTTAATGGCGTTTGAACAGCAGTGACAGCTTGTATTTATAATAAAGCGCCTTCAATGTAGTAAAACATCCCAAGCACTTCACAGCAGTGTTATCAAACAAAACTTGGCACCAAGCCACATAAGGAAATATTAGGGCGGATGACAAGGTAGGTTTTAAGGAGCGTCTTCAAGGAGGAGAGAGAGGCGGAGAGGTTTAGGGCCCAGGCAGCTGAAGGCACGGCCGCCAATGGTGGAGTGATTATAATCAGGGGATGCGCAAGAGGCCAGGATTGGAGGAGCGCAGAGATCTCAGAGGGTTGTGGGGCTGAAGGAGGTTACAGAGATAGGGAAGGGGCGAGGCCAGGAAGGGATTTTAAAATCCAGGCCTTGCTCAACTGGGAACCAATGTAGGTCAGCGAGCACAGGGGTGATGGGTGAACGCAAGTTAGGACACGGGCAGCAGAGTTTTGGATGACCTCCAGTTTACGTAGGGTAGAACGTGGGAGGCCAGCCAGGAGTGCGTTGGAATAGTCAAGTCTAGAGGTAACAAAGGCATGGATGAAGGTTTCAGCAGCAGATGAGCTGAGGCAGGGGCGGAGACGGGCGATGCTGAGGAGGTGGAAATGGGCGGTCTTGGTTATGGTGCGGATATGTGGTCGGAAGCTCATTTCAGGGTCAAATATGGCACCAAAGCTGCAAACAGTGTGGTTCAGCCTCGGGACAGATGCTAGGGAGAGGGATGGAGTCGGTGGCTAGGGAACGGGTTTTGTGGCGGAGACTGAAGACAATGGCTTCGGTTTTCCCAGTGTTTAATTGGAAAAAAATTCTGCTCATCCAGTTCTGGAAGTTGGACAAGCAGTCTGGCAATTTAGAGCCCGTGGAGAGGTTGAGAAGTGGTGCTGAGGTAGAGCTAGGTGTCATCAACATACATGTGGAAACTGACGCTGTGTTTTCGGATGATGTCGCCAAGGGGCAACATGTAGATGAGAAATAGGAGGGGCCAAGGATAGATCTTTGGGGGACACCAGAGATAACGATGCGGGAGCAGGAAGAGAAGCCGTTACAGGTGATTCTCTGGCTATGATTAGATAGGAATGGAACCAGGTGAGTGCAGTCCCACCCAGCTGGACAATGGTGGAGAGGCGTTGGAGAAGGATGGAGTGGTCAACTGGCTCAAAGGCTTCAGACAGGTCGAGAAGGACGAGGAGGGATAGTTTACCATGGTTACAGTCACATAGGATGTCATTTTTGACTTTGATGAGGGCCATTTCAGTGCTATGGTATCTTGAGGAAGTAACAGACCATAATGATAAAGGAAAGGCAGTAAACGTTGTATATATGATATTGTTAAAGGAATAAGGTGCCACTCAGGAGAGTGTTGATAAAATGGAGTCACACTATTAAAGGAAATGAGGCATTCCGGATAGGAGGTTAGAGGAAGGTCTTGGTTAATGGATGTTTTAGGAGGGGAAGGACATTAACAGGGGTTTCCCCCAGGGGGTCAGTGTTGGGACCTTTGCTCTTCTCAATATATATCTGGACTTGGATATAGGGGCACAATGTCAAAATTTGCAAATGTCACAAAACTAGGGAGTGTGATTAACTGTTGAGAGGAGCGTAAGTGACCGGAGGAGGACATGGGCAGGTTAGTAGATTGGGCCAACAGTGACAATTAATGTAGAGAAATGTGAGGTGATACATTTTAGGAGGAAGAATAAGGAGAGAAAATGTATATTAAATGGTAAAACTTTAAAAGGATTCGAGGAGCAGAGAGACTTCGGGGTTTAGATACACAAATCTTTAAAAGTGGGATGACAGGTTGATTAAAGCTGTTTTTTATTAAAAAGCATATGGGATCCTGGGTTTTATGAATAGGGGCATAGAGTATAAACTCTGCAAATGGGTTGAAAATTTATAAACCTGTATAACTCATTTGTCAGATTGCAGGTCAAATTATGGGGGTGAAATTGGTCTCTTCCAGTAACGCGAAATGGGCGATAGTGAATCGGAATCTGGCTTTACATAGGATTCCATAGGATATGGAAAAGCTTCTATAGATATGTGAAGAGAAAAAGATTGGTGAAGTCAAGCGTAGGTAGGTCCCTTGCAGTCAGACTCGGGGGAATTTATAATGGGGAACAAAGAAATGGCAGACCAACTAAATACATATTTTGGTTCTGTCTTCACAAAGGAGGACACAAATAACCTCCCAGAGATGTCGGGGAACATAGGGTCTAATGAGAAGGAGGAACTGAAAGAAATCAGTATTTGTAGGGAAATGGTGTTAGGGAAATTGATGGGATTGAAGACCGATCAATCCCCAGGGCCTGATAATCTACATCCTAGGGTACTTAAGGAAGTGGCCCTAGAAATAGTTGATGCTTTGCTGATCATCTTCCAACATTCGATGGAATCTGGAACAGTTCCCATGGTTTGGAGGGTAGCTAATGTTACCCCACTATTCAAAAAAGATGGTAGAGAGAAAACGGGGAATTATAGACCGGTAAGCCTGACATTGGTAGTGGGGAAAATGCTAGAGTCCATTATAAAAGATGTAATAGCAGAGCACTTGGAAAACAGTGACAGGATCGGACAAAGTCAACATGGATTTACAAAAGGTAAATCGTGCTTGACTAATCTACTGGAATTTTTTGAGGATGTAACTGGTAAAATAGATAAGGGAGAACCAGTGGATGTGGTGTATTTGGACTTTCAGAAGGCTTTTGATAAGGTCCCGCATAAGAGATTAGCGTGTAAAGTTAAGGCACATGGGATTGGGGGCAAGGTATTGACTTGGATAGAGAACTCGTTGGCAGACAGAAAGCAAAGAGTTGGAATAAACGGGTCTTTTTTTGAGTGGCAAGCAGTGACTAGTGGGGTATCGCAGGGATCGGTCCTTGGGCCCCAGCTATTCACAATATATATTAATGATCTAGACAAGGGAACTAGATGTAATATCTCCAAATTTGCAGATGACACAAAGCTGGGTGGGCGTGTGTGCTGTGAGGAGGATGCTGAGAAACTCCAGGATGATTTGGACAGGTTGGGTGATTGGGCAAAAGCATGGCAGATGCAATATAATGTGGATAAATGCAAGGTTATCCACTTTGGTGGCAAAAACAGGAAGGCAGATTATTATCTGAATGGCAATAGATTGGGAGAAGGGGAAGTGCAATGAGACCTGGGCGTCCTTGTGCACCAGTCGCTGAAGGTAAGCATGCAGGTGCAGCAGGCGGTTAAGAAGGCAAATGGCATGTTGGCCTTCATAGCGAGAGGGTTTGAGTACAGGAACAAGGGTGCCTTGCTGCAGTTGTACAGGGTCTTGGTGAGACCACATCTTGAGTATTGTGTGCAGTTTTGGTCACCTTATCTGAGGAAGGATGGTCTTGCCATGGAAGGAGTTCAGCGAAGATTCACCAGGCTGATACCTGGGATGGCAGGAATGATGTATGAGGAGAAATTGGGTCTGTTATGTCCGTGTATCTTGATGTTGTGTCCTTCAATAATTAGACAACAAGACTGCAGGGAACGATTCAACAGGTGTTTACTGAATGAGGGTTACTCTGGAACTAACTGTACAGATCACTACTCAGGGTTTATATACAGGTGTGGTCACTGCTGGTACTACAGTATACAGGAGCTGTAAAAAGTAGTTCTCTCCCTTAAGGTATATATACATTACATACATTACAGGGTCGATTGGGCTTGTACTCGCTGGAGTTTAGAAGAATGAGAGGGGATCTCATTGAAACTTATAAAATTCTGACAGGACTGGACAGACTAGATGCAGGAAGGATGTTCCCGATGGCGGGGAGTTCAGAACCAGGGGTCACAGTCTAAGGATAAGGGGTAAGCCATTTAGGACTGAGATGAGGAGGAATTTCTTCACCCAGAGAGTGGTGAAC